>NW_028280762.1:660000-912500 GCF_059751285.1 Brachycentrus maculatus | reverse complement strand
GGAAAAATCGGTCCATACTGAGGAGAACGAAAACCCGTCTTGTGAAATCTCTTGTATTCTCCATTGCGCTGTATGGAGTGGAAACATGGACACTGAGGAAAAAGGAAAGACATATGCTGGATGTGTTTGAAATGTGGTGCTGGAGGAGGATGCTGCGCATTCCTTGGACTGCAAGACGCACAAACGTCTCCATTCTCCGCGAACTGTCAGTGACAGAAAGACTCTCCACGACTTGCAGGAAAAGGATTCTGTCCTACTTTGGGCATATCGCCAGAAAGAACGAGAAGAGTCTTGAAAAACTGGTAGTAACAGGTACAGTTGAAGGCAAGCGGGCAAGAGGACGGTCTCCAACAAGATGGACAGACCAAATAAAGGAATTAACCGGATCCTCGCTAAACGCTGCCATCAAGTTGGCCCAGGACCGGGAAGAATGGAGAGGACTTGTGCACCAAGTGCCTGACATTCCAGAAGACCACGACGCTCAGCTTTGAGCAAGAAGATGAAGAAATATATACACCTAAATATATTTTTATTCGTTAGTTTTAATTTGTACCAGAAGATGAAAACAATTGTCGTTTTCGAAACTAGTCGTAAATAAAAATAAAACTCAATTCAGTGGATTATTCAAGTGTTTAATTTAATTATAATTTTCAAACAACGTATACTGGTTTCTGAACCTTGCCTTCATGTAAGTAATGATCAAGAAAACACTGCATCGATTCGATGCAGTACCCTATGCACCATTGGGTGCGGATAAGGGTTATAAGGAAGTAAATAAGATAGTGTTTTAGTATTAATCAGTCTTGATAAAGAAGCGGATAGCTTCGAAAACGGTAGACAATATAATTAAGTTTTAATAAAATATTCGTTATAACTTAATTATAAAATTATAAAATGGAAAATCACAAAGTTAGTGCTTCCAATATAAATTATAAAATAAAACAGTTCACAAGCTCTGTAAAAACCCAGACTTCCGTATTTTCTTCGTCTATGTAGAGATGTCAAATAAAAATATTAAAAAATAAATTCAATTTACTAATTGAATAAAAGCTTTCTCAATCCAACCATAGATAGCTGTTGTGATCTCGCACATACTGTGCTATGAGTTTGATCAATATAATAAGAAGTTTTAAAAATATTTATAGGGTGGTTATAAATCATGGGTAGAATTGGTGAATGTTACGCGTGTGTAAAGTGATCACTTAACCAAGCCTATGACGGATGTGAACCCAGTCTTCTATATTCGTCAAAAAATAATGATTTTTATTTTTCATTGTATTTTATATAACGTATATACCATATGTGTCCGCCTCCGTAGTGTAATGGTCAGTACGCTCGGCTACCGTTTACCGTTAGACATTTTGTGTAGTTTTGAGTGTGTAAATGGTGCTATGGTGGTGAAGGGTAGTATTGTTTGCATGCTGTGTTAGTGATTGTCCTGACGAAGAGACGGGTACGTCTCGAAACCGGTAGACGTAAAAATCTCGGTGAGTAGTTATATACTAATTTTATTAACATTTTTGTAAAAAAAAAAAAATAAGTAAAAATTTAGTTATTAAAAAAATATTTCTTCAAATGCCCTGGTTTTAAATTTAAATTTCTGAAATGAGCTTCAACATTGTTTATTTTTTAAAAATACATTGTGATATGTAAAGTTCAAATGTCTCATTTTTATCAGAAAAAATAATGCCTTTGGTATTTTTTTAAACTAAAATAAATTGATTTTCGGGAAATACCTGAAAACCTTTAAAATTTAAAATGCAAATATTGTAGAATTACAAATTTCTCGAATTAAAATAATTTATATTAATGTTTAATTATTAATAATAAATTGAGTTTCGGGAAATACAGTCAGCCTTTAAAATTTAAAATGCAAATATTACAGTATTACAAATTTCTCGAAGTACAATAATTTTTCGAAGTGGTACAATTAAGCGTGATATTGGTATGCGAGCCGAAAAGGTTGGGAATCGCTGCTGTAATAAGCAAACAGAAATTACTTATTACAGTTTACAAAGAATACAATCGAAATTGGGAGACTGATACTACCCCCTAAATTCAAAGAAACTTTTTCAATCTTCAGCCCTTAATTACAAATTTCACAATTTTAGAAAACGTTTCCTTCATCATCATTTTAAAACGTTTATCGGTACCGAAAGAAACGGAATTTTGTAAAAAAAAATATAACGTATTTATATTTTGACATCTTAACATAGATAAAGAAGAATGTGGAAGTCTTAGTATTTAGAAGGCTTATGATCTGTCACAGGCTGGTGATCACTTTACATACGTGTAACATTCACCCATGATTGACAACCACACTACTCAAATTATTCAAACTTGTAAATATATCGACCAAACTCGTGACACAGTATGCGCGACTTCACAATAGCCATCTATGGTGGGATGAGGAAACCTTTTATTAAGCAGTGACTCTTTCCATTTGTATGTGCTGTCCGAATCCTGGATTATAATCACGTACATGAGAAACGCTTGAGAACATCATTTTCAATTAATTTCAGCTTATAATTCGACCAGTTAATTTATTTGCAAAATGTTCTAAAATATACCATTTTCCAAACTTATGCGAGTACCATTCCCTTGAGTATCTAGTACCTAACGACCGCAAACTAAATACTACAATATGTACCAGTGGTTCTTAACCGGTGCTCCGCGAGCTTGTTACAAATGCCCCGTGAAATTATAAAAATAATAACCTTATCCGCACCCCAATGGTGCATAGGGCACTGTGTCATATAAACGCAGTGTTATCTTGATCGTTTACACATGAAGGAAGGTTGATCAGCCCTCCGCTTCAGGTACCAGTCCATGGTAATATAGAATAAATATTACAGTGAAAAAATCACTTATATTTATTTTACCCCCCTTGGGAATCGAACCCGGGACCTCCAGAACGGTAGCCGAGCGTGCTGACCATTACACTACGGAGGCGGACACCATTATAAAAACCAAAATGTAATGTTGGCTTATTTACTGTGTAATTTAAGTGGACATATAATGGCTAGATGGCCAATAAACAATCGCCAACAAACTTTCCAACCGACATTTTGCTTTGCAAATTGACGAGTCCACTGACATTAGCGGCAAAGCACATATACTAGGATTCGTTCACATCATTAATGAAAATTTAATTTTTAATCAATTAGGACAGGACAAAAATATCAATCTTTGATTCTATATCATCATACTTAGAACAATTGAAAATATCATGGGAGTTATGTGTAGCAATTTGTACAGACGGTGCCCCATCAATGGTAGGTTCATTAAAAGGATTCGTTACCCTTGCCAAAAAATAAAACTGTGATGTTATATCTACATAGATATAACTTGGTGTCCAAAACGTTACCATTTGTTTTAAAACCTGTACTAGACAAAGTTTTAAATATGGTAAACTATACAAAATCGAGACCTTTAAAGACATGTGTTTATTTGTATGTCTTCGTTTGTTTTTTAACCCTTAGTTTTATGGTAATTTTCGTTATTTTCGATGAAAAAATGAAAGTAGCCACATCAAATATTCGACCTAATAACGCTGAAATTCGTAATAGCCGACAAGCTCAGGTGTTACATTAAATAATTTACGCCGTAAAAAGTTTTATTATAGTATTAACGTTTTTTTTAACACAGTCGTAAATATGGTAAACTATATAAAATCGAGACCTTTAAAGACATGTGTTTATTTGTATGTCTTCGTTTGTTTTTTAACCCTTAGTTTTATGGTAATTTTCATTATTTTCGATGAAAAAATGAAAGTAGCCACATCAAATATTCGACCTAATAACGCTGAAATTCGTAATAGCCGACAAGCTCAGGTGTTTCATTAAATAATTTACGCCGTAAAAAGTTTTATTATAGTATTAACGTTTTTTTTATGTATTAATTTTAAATCAAACACAGATTTTTTGAGTCCACTAAGTTGTATTTTACTAATAAAAACACATAATAAATTATATTGTGACATTTGTTTCGCCTTGTTAGGGCATTATGAAACGAATGTTTGATAATGCCCTAACAAGGCGAAAAAATTGTCACAATATAATTTTTTATATGTTTTTGTTAATAAAATACTACTTAGTAGACTCAAAAAATCTATGTTTGATTTAAAATTAATACATAAATTAAAATGGAGTTCTACAAATTAAACGCCAAATCAATAGATTTATTAACGTTTTTTTTGTTTTTTTAATTAATGTAAATTTTAACTTGTCTGTAATAAAATGATCAGTTTTATTTTTAATAAAAGTTATTTTTGTATGTTTTTGGGTATTTAGTTTTGGTATACCGCGAATTTCCCTTATGATCAATGCTTCTTGACTTCGAAAAGGTTCAGAACCACGGATATATACCATCGGGGGGAGGTGTGAGGAAACCTTAGTTTCTGGCTGGAGTTTGGTCGACTCTTGCGTAATTCATTTTTCAACCTTTTGTGTTTCCAGACTCACGCAATAAATCATTATGATTCTGACACTGACATCAAAACCTTCTCTAACTTGGTCGTAGTTTAAGGAAGATCCACTATCGCTTTTATTTCTTCCTTATCAACCTTAGCTCTGGATATTCTGGATATTCAGTCGTTTGCTCGAAATACAAGGAATAAAAACAATTGAGTTCAACCAGTAATACACCGAGTACCTCAACATATTCTAAATATTATTAATATTTAAAGCATTTGCCTTGTGGTTAGTCATTTTAACTTTTTTTTACAAAAATGTCAATAATATTAGTATATAACCACTCACCGAGTGAGTGGTTACTAATTTTATTAGTGGTTACTAATGTTAATAATATTATTAACATTTTTGTAAAAAAATAAATAAGTACTTTAGCGTTTATTCGTTTAATTAAAACATTAAAAAAATATTTGAAATTTAAGTTTTCCTTGGTAAATACCAATATTTCGTCTTTTGTGACACGATTTTCGATTTATTTCTCATTTTCAAACACCGATTAAAATGGTGCGGAACGCATCGAAACGTGTCACAATAGATTTTACGAAATAGTGATATTTTACCAAGTAAAACTTAAATTAAAAATGAATAATCATAACTACAAAATTAATGTCTTCTTGCATTTGAAAATTTCTGCGGTGTTTAAATTGAATTATACCAAAGTCAAATATAAATATTTAGTATTAAAAAAAATAAAATGTCAATAATATTAGTATATAACCACTCACCGAGTGAGTGGTTACTAATTTTATTAGTGGTTACTAATGTTAATAATATTATTAACATTTTTGTAAAAAAATAAATAAGTACTTTAGCGTTTATTCGTTTAATTAAAACATTAAAAAAATATTTGAAATTTAAGTTTTCCTTGGTAAATACCAATATTTCGTCTTTTGTGACACGATTTTCGATTTATTTCTCATTTTCAAACACCGATTAAAATGGTGCGGAACGCATCGAAACGTGTCACAATAGATTTTACGAAATAGTGATATTTTACCAAGTAAAACTTAAATTAAAAATGAATAATCATAACTACAAAATTAATGTCTTCTTGCATTTGAAAATTTCTGCGGTGTTTAAATTGAATTATACCAAAGTCAAATATAAATATTTAGTATTAAAAAAAATAAAATACACAATATCTTTTCTTGCAAAAACAACACATTCTGCCCTGTAGCGGGTAAATATTAAGTTTAAAATATGACGCTTTCGCTGGGATATAGTACATTTTCTGGGCATTCCGAAGACATGTACTACTGAAAATTATCAATTTTTGATATATGACGTTGTTGAAAGGAGTAAGCGATATGTCTCAAAAGTAAAGAAAGAGTAAATCTAATTAATGAGAAAAAAAAGAAAAAAAAGATAAAAACTTTAAAAACGATCTCCTGAAAAATCAAGTTTTTTTGATATATGACGTTTTTGAAAGGAGTGAGCGATGTTACGACGCTTCTCTGCAGGACATCCTACATTGATTGTACCAAATGTATACCTCTTATTAACGATAGCCTTCCCGGCTTGGATATTCAGATAATTGAAATCTGCCATTGATTGGCCCCAAACTGTATGGGGAAATTATACTCTAGCTTCAAATTTACAAAGCTGTACTGTTATGAACATTATTTCATTAATTGATTCGGCAGTCACTTCGTCGTAATACATATCGATCACTCCTTTCAAAACGTCGTATATCAAAAATCATCAATTTTCAGTTGTGCATGTTTTCGGAATGCCCAGAAAACGTACTATGTCCCACCAAAAAAGGTATATTTTTAGCCTTATATTTACCCGCTATGGGGCAGAATGTATTGTTTTTGCATTTTGAAGAAAAGGTATTGTTTAATTTTTTTAAGTAAACTAAATATTTTTCAAAGGGAGAAAAAACATTAAGGTTTTACCTCAAAAAGTCTGTAGCACAGTAAAAAGTTCAATAAGTGGCTTGATATTTATTTTTAAAACATTTTATTATATTTTAAACTTTAAAAACGATCTCATGAAAAATCAAGTTTTTGATATATGACGTTGTTGAAAGGAGTGAGCGATATGCATTTTTAATTAAAATTTAACTTTTAATTTTTTGACATCTCAACATAGATAAAGAAGGACATGGAAGTATTTTAACGCACTAAAAAGGTTTTAAATAAATTTTACGTAGTAAATACCAGTTTTTTACTGGTTTTCGTGAATGTTAAAATATTTAAAATAATATTTTAATTTCACTTAGTAAATACCAGCATTTCTTAAAATCTATTGTGTCACGTGTTTCGATGCATTCCGCATCATTTTCAAACAGCGTACCTATGTATAAAAATACCTCATAAGCGGAGAAACTCAGATTTGAAAACAGAAAATGGTGTGAATAAAATAACTGGTCAAATTTAAATATATATAAAATTGATAATTATGTTTTTAGGCGTCTTTCAGTATGTAAAATAATCCGGTGATAGGATATTGCATACGTATAAATAAAAAGTTTTTATATCTCTATTTAGTAAAAACTTTCTCAATCCAACCAAAGATAGCTGTTGTGAACTCAATGAT
Organism: Brachycentrus maculatus; assembly: GCF_059751285.1. Taxonomy (NCBI): domain Eukaryota; kingdom Metazoa; phylum Arthropoda; class Insecta; order Trichoptera; family Brachycentridae; genus Brachycentrus; species Brachycentrus maculatus. Next base: position 905,487 of record NW_028280762.1, on the reverse strand, counting down.
GAAGCGTTATGAGATGATATATGTACGAATTCCAAAAATTAGAGTATTGTGGTTGTCGATCATGGGTAGAATAGTGAATGTTACACATGTATAAAAAGTGATCACTTAACCAGCCAATGACAGATCGTGAGTCCTGTAAATAAATAACCAGGCTACCATATTTTTCTTCGTCTATGTTGATTTGTCAAAATGTAAAAAAGTGGAGAAACCCAGATTTGTGAACACACTCAAAATGTTATAAAAACAATATTGTCTGTGCGGGCAATTTCAAATAAATGTTATAACTGTGAAATTTTCTTAAAAAGTAATTATAAATATAGAATTGTTCGTTTTGTATGAAGCGTAATTAGTTTTTTTACCTCTCACTTATTTTGAGTATAGTCTAACCACTTTATAACGGTATTCAATCCGACAGAAAAATACCTCTTCAACTGATAGTCTGTGTGTGACTGGTGACATTTGTTCGTCTTCAATATAATAGACCCCCTTGGATTCTGGTATAATCACAATATACTTGCAACTATAAATGTGACCTCCCTTACAATGTTATAAAACAGCTTGGATGTAAAAATATACTCTACTTAATTAAGAGTTAATGCCATCGTTAAACAAATATATGATATATGTAACTAAGCATTCGTCATTGTGAAAGAAAAGCACATGTTTTTTACTGCTTGAGTTTATTTTATTATATAGACTAGTTTCGGAAGCTATGTCCATCTTCAGGTCTAATATTAATTATTTATTGATTTGGCGTTTAATTTGTAGAACTCCATTTTAATTTATGTATTAATTTTAAATCAAACACAGATTATTTGAGTCTACTAAGTTGTATTTTAATTCAACTTTTTTTAATTTGATTTAAATTTAATACATAAAACTAATATTATTTTTAATCCATATCCGCTCCCAAGGTGGAGCATATGGAGTCCATAAACTATCTCCATGCTTTTCTGTCAGCTGCTAGCTCCCTTGCATCCTCCCAAGTCAGATTCGAGTCCCAAAGTTCTGACGAGAACTACCGACGAATTGCTCAGACGGAAAATAACCGATTTTTAAAAATAAAAAAATCGTTCTGATAAGTACCTAACTGATGTACGAGTATGATAAAAAAAATACTTACAATTGTTTGAGTGTGTCAAAATACTTGTTCACAGACCTGGATTATCTTTAATTATAGGAGTTGTTTTTAGTGTTATTTTTTGACATCTCAACAAAGATGAAGAAAAATATGGAAGTCTGAGCATTTACGGGAAAGTTTATGAAGTTTAAGTTTCATTGAGTTTTATTGAGTTGATCTCACAAAAGATGTCTCTAGTGAAGTTCTAGTGATTCAATATGTAGAAATTGGATCACACATATATATATAAAACTTCCGAGAATTCGAGTAGTGTGGTTGTCAATCATGAGTAGAAATGGTGAATGTTATACGTGTATAAAGTAAACACTTAAATCAGCCTATGACGTGTGTAAGCCCCGTAAATGCCCAGACTTCCATATTCTTCTTCATCAACGTTGATATGTCAAAAAATAATATGAACAAAAAATACTCCCTAACTAGCCATCACGCTGCTTCACCGCAAGGGTAGGCAGAGAAAATAGAATTCCATACTACTCTGTCTTTGCAAACATTCTTCGCCTCTTCCATATTCATGCATCTCCTCATACATACCCGCCGATTATTTTGACTCCTGACCTGACCGCTTTCAAGTATTTAATATACCTGATTATGCCAAGTTTTTCTCCGTCTTCCTCTGCTCCTTTTCCCAACTGCATTCGCTACATAAATATATTTTACCGTTCTTTCCTTACTCATTCGCTCCACATGTCCAAACCATATCACATTTCTTAATTTTATGGATAATGCTTATCTGTCTTGCATTATTTCCTTAAATATCACCATTTGAACATCAACATCATAATACGTTTCACCAAACATTTGAAAAAAAATATTCCATCTAAAAAAAATTAAGCGAAGCTCCTTTTTATACCACTTGGACTATTTTTTTTTCACTCTATTACGAAGAGGCAAGGTCAAAAGAAATGAATTTTTCCGATCGTCATTGAAAATTGCAAAATTCTATAACAAGATGTTAGAAGGCTGTTACGGATGAAAATGTGTGGGAATGTCTAATTACTAAGTCACGTTATATGATCGTACTAAGCTATTATATTGTCACATTATATTATACCATGAATTCATAGTAATGCCTATACCATAGTATTAGAGATCTTTGCGTGATTAGACCGTTAAATTAATTTAAAGTGTAGATTAGCAAATGGTTGTGGAGCGAACGGATAACGAGAGAATTACTAATAGAAAATATATGTGGCGAATGAAAGAACAGAACGAGGACGGCCGAAAAAGATTAGGCACGATCAGATCAATCAGAACCTAAAATCTGGTAGTGTCAAAAGTCTACGTATTCGGAGGGCATTTATGACTAGATGTATGGATGCGAAGGAGGCGACGATTGTATGTCAGGACATAAGATTGTGTCGTTCTATCCTCTCTGTCTACCCCTGCGGGGAAACGACGTGATGATAGTAATAGTAGTAGTAGTAATAGAAGGCCGAAAAAGATTCGGCACGATCAGATCAATCAGAACCTAAAATCTGGTGGTGTCAAAAGTCTGCGTATTCGAAGGGTATTCGTTGTTCTGCAATCCTTAGTGCATGTTAGTTCTCGGGTCGTCCAAAAACGCGTGTGAATTATATTTTATATAGTTGTATTTGTGTAAATGGTCCCATGGTAGCGATGTGTAGTAATATTTGTATGCTGGCGTAGTGATTGTCCTGTCAACATTCGTTTGATAATGCCATAACTAGGCGAAGCAATTGTCACAATATTATTTTTTATGTATTTTTGTTAATAAAATACAACTCAGTAGACTCAAAAAATCTGTGTTTGATTTAAAAATTAATACATAAAATACTATGATTCTTATTGCATACAAATATATTTCAATTTCATACTATATATTTTGTAGGTCTAAGAAATCCATTATTGAAAATGGAAATCAAGTTGTGGTGAAGTAGGCTCGAACCCAAAAAGTACCCCTCATAGCCAAAATTATAGCTACCCTTTGGAATCGATTCCAAAGGGTTTAATTAGACTACTTAAGGCTTAGATCTCAACAGTTCAACTCACAAGGCGCTCGGCCGCGCTCAGAGCTGCACGTGCCTTCACGCTCATTTTTTTTTAGAACAGAAATGTTGAGTTTTTTTTCTTTTTTTTTTTAATATTTATAATAATGTTAATTCACAGAAAAATCGGGGTACAATTTTATGTTGTTTCACATTTTCAATAAATTTCGTAACTTACTTTTAAAAAAAATTGCTTAGCAAGAGCAGATCTGTCAGGAAGCCTAGATGCTTCTGTATCAGATCTGGGAATGCGGTGGGACAGCTTTCAATAAATAATATTTTTTAAATGTATTACATTAAAAAATATATTATATCGGCGGGTATGTATGAGGAGATGCATGAACGTGGAAGAAACGAAGAACGTTTGCAAGGACAGAGTGGTGTGGCGCTCTATTCTCTCTGCCTACCCCTGCGGGGGAAGCGGCGTGATGGTTAGTTAATTAGTTAAAAATATATTTTTACATTTTTTAAACTCTTTACCTTTCGATAACTCTTATTTTCAAAACTATATATTTATTTCAAAGAAAAACTAATTTTTTTAATACAAAAACGGTGTTTTAATAAAAATTCAACTACGTCAAATGTTACCAGGGTTAAGAAAAAAAATTGTTGCGATTTAACGAATACTGGGCCTTAATATAGATATCGATTAGTAATTAGAGTATGTGAATTTCAAAAAAATCCTCAGTCATTGCACATTTAGTACATCGCACTATAATATTCTTTAAATATGTAGCCTGTAATGAGGGTAATATATCAAGGGTTCGAGGAAATAACAGTTACAAATAATGCATCCTCTTTGGCTAGTAATATTATCTACTTAGCGTTGTATCGTCAAAGAAAAATGTTTCCGCTGAAACATATTTATAACGAACTTTATATGTTTGAAATTATATGTGTACCTCACTACAAGCATTTTCTTATTAAAAATTAATTTTTCATATCTTTTTAAACTTTTTTGTATGTTACATGCATTCCTTTATGTAATAACATATTGCACACCTAGAATGAAAATAATCGTTTAAAACATTATTTATACTGTATCTTTTGATAAATTCAATTCATTCACTTATCTTCAAACCCTCATACGCACCCCCAATGATGCATAGGTCACTGCATCATATAAACGCAGTGTTATCTTTTGATCGTTAATACATGACGGAAAGGTGATCAGCCCTCCGCTTCAAGTACCAGTCTAGGATAATACTGAATAAATATTAGAGTGAAAAAATCACTTATGTTTATTTGACCCCCTCTGAGAGTTCAACCCGGGACCACAACCAACGTTGTGTTTCACTCTCTCTCGCTGCTCGCAGATAGTGTGTGAAGGAGACGTGTATTTACCAGTAGGTACTTACTATTTGTTATTTTATTATTACTTTATTGTATGTTCAAGACTTTTTGTTTCTCTATAGTGTATTCATTAGTGTATTTTTATATTAGATAATGTATATGTATTATGTTAAAGGCATTAGCCGTTCAATAAATAAATAAATAAATTATACTCGTTATACAATATGCTTTAAAATATTAATCTAATTCTTATGATCATAGATCAAAAAAAATTGTAAAAAAAAACAATAAAATAAAAATAAATGTCACAGCATAAGCAAGAAAAAATTAAAATTATTTTGTTTATTTTAAGTTTTTTGAGATGATAGATAGTGGACCGTTCATTTTTGTGTGTGTTTCAAATGAATATTTTTCATATCCTCAACCACACCCAATGGTGCAAAGGGCACTGCATCGCATCGACGCTGTGTTTTTAAATGACTTAAAACATAATAAACAAAAAAATCTAGTTTAAGTGTATTATAAGCTTCTCAGTACACAACTATGAATAAAACTTTCAAATGTGATATTATGAGCAAACACTTTACTTTCTAACTGTACTCAAATAAATTGGCATACGAGGGACATATGTATAATATTATGCGAAGCTCAATTGTGTGGGGTGGGGGTAATAAGTGGTCTTATCACATAATCTCAAGGAAGTAAACGGATGTATGACGTCATCTATGATCGTTGAAAAATTCCGATGAGAAATTACTTTGAATAACAAAAACATATTTAGAATGGGAGGATTATAAGACAAGTTTTGACTGGGAGAATTAAAATACATGTTTTGACTGGGAGAATAAAAAACTTTTTAATGGGAGAATCATGTATTTTTTTGATGAGAGACTTTAAAAAACATTTTAAGTGGAAGAATTTAAAAACATATTTTTAGTGGGAGAAAAAAAACATACATTGAATAAGAATATTAAAATAATATATTTTGAATGGGAGAATTGAAAAAACACATTTTTTGTTGAGGAATCAAATAAAACTCTTTTAGTAGGGAAATTAAAAAAACACATTTAAAGTGGGAGAAACAAAAAATATCTTTTAAAATTCTCCAATCCCTACATTTGGATATTTTATAATTCTCTGCAGCCTCTCATCTTCTGTTATAAAAAGCATACGGGTTTTGGAAATATGGTGAATTTCTGGACGTGTAAGAATTCGCAAATTGTTTTTCTCTATTATAAATAAAGCTCTCTAATGGATATGGATGATGAATGTTCCTTAATTGATTCTCCAACTCCAGACGTCTTTGGTATTGGATAATTGGAGAATATACTTGGTAAAAATCCTCTGGACCCTGGAACAAAACAAACACACATGAAAATACACTTACAGACATGTATATATATAAATATATATATATATATATATATATATATATATATATATATATATATATATATATATATATATATATATATATGTATATATATATATATATATATATATATATATATATATATATATATATAAATATATATATATATATATATATATATATATATGTATATATATATATATATATATATATATATATATATATATATATATATGTATATATATATATATATATATATATATATATATATATATATATATATATATATATATATATATATATGCGTTCCAAAATATCGCGGTACGAAATTGAAACAACGCAATACTATTTACCCGCAATAGGGCAGAAAGTGTTGTTTTTGCATTATAATAATAATTAAACAAAATGTATTGTTTAATTATTTTTTAAAAAATCCTAAATATTTTTCAAATGGAGAAAAAACATTCAGGTTTTACCTAAAAAGATCTGTTGCACAGTAAAAAGTTCAATAAGTGGCTTGATATTTATTTTTAATACATTTCATTATATATTTAAACTTAAAAAACGATCTCCTGAAAAATCGAGTTTTTTTTATACATGACGTTGTTGAAAGGAGTGAGCGATTTAGCGCACTACAAATGTGTGCACTTCACCGCCAAGGTACTTGGATTTTTTTTTTTTAAATGTCAGACCGTAATAATTTTATTTTAATGACCTGATGATGGAATGATTATTCCGGAACCAGTATACACGAATTAGTATTTATTTAAGTGGTTTTACACAAAGTGAAGGATGACTGATAAGGATAATTCAACATTTAATATGGTTTTGTGGGTTCAATATCTTCAAATATTTTTTTTAATATTTTTATAGAACTCATTTTTACGAATGGTAGAAAGGTTATCTGCACTTATTTTAATAACATATTGTCTTCACAGAGTGACTGATATTAGGATTGACAGATTTTATCTCGAGATTGAGTGATGTTCTGTCTTGGATTTCGTGCTAGCTTCGTATTATTTTCCGAACTTATGACGCTCAGAGTTAAAATATGTATTATTTTATTCTTTATCACATGCTCTGGTCTAAATTACACCAGAACTACTAACATGTGATCTCTTTAACCAGCCTGCCAAACACTATACCCTGTAAATATCCAGACTTATTCTTCATCCTCGTTAAGATATCAAATATGAATAATATAATAACTTAAGTAAGTACACTAGTAATAAATATAAAATTAATTGAGATATTCAAAATTTTCCACAGGTTTTTCAATTCCAATCAGACGTTTTACAAAACAAATTGGACGTTACATTTTACAAAAAAATGATTTTTTTTAAAATATATTTTAAAATTTACTCATAATTCAAAGAAGTATCGAAAATTTTGTCTGAAAACATCAGAACACAGTAATACGGTATTATCACTCGGGAGGACTATATAATTTAACATACTCAACCTATAAAGGATTGTGTAAGACTCGTTATGTGTTTGTAACAGCCGATATAATCAATATTTTTATTCATAATTTTCTTTTGCAAAATTCGCCTTCGTAAAAACGTTGTTTTCGTAAGTTGGTAGCGAATAACGTCACAGAAACGAATCCACACTACTATTATTACACCTCTATAAAGCAGATACATACGCCCCAAAACACACCCGATGACGTAAAATTTGATGACGTATAGCGGTATCCGTTTTTCGTTTTATTAAAATATCTAGAGTAAAAACCTTCATATCTCCCTTACTTCTCTACAGATTTATAAAATATAAAATACTATGATTCTTATTGCATACAAATATGTTTAAAAAAAATTAAACATTTTGTTTTGTGAAACGTTAAATTTGGTTTGTAAAGCCGCTTGTGCACTACACGGATTTTTACCGTCCGGCAGTCCGGTTTTGAAAACTGAAAACGACTACGACAGTTTAGCGTGATCGAATTTACGCGCAACGTGTTCACGTACCGATCAAGAGCACCGATCCAATGAAAGGTGGACAAAAGCACAAGCCGATCCGAGCCAATCATCGTTTTATCACGCTAACTGATGTGCCGGACGGTAAAATTCCGCGTAGTGCACAAGCGCTCTAGTTATAAATAAGACGGAGAAGATTCACACTGACGGTATATAGAGTATTAATTTGAATATATATTTAAAAATTCAAACTATTTTTATAAAATACAATATAACCTACGATTTGTTTTGTAAAACGTTAAATTTGGTTAGTAAAGCGTCCAATTTGGTTTGTGAAACGTCCAATTTGAAGATAAAAATCAGTAACAAAAAGTATGTTCAAATGGGATGTCTAATAACTGGAGGCGACCGTAATAATATTGTATCAAGACACTGTACGAGTAGGTACAGGTTGAGTATCAGTGTCTCTGTAGATACTAATTACTCAATAATTGCATTAGGTATTACATCCCATGTAATATGGATAGACAGAGGCTGTAATTACAATGAAAATTACATTTATATACCTTAACGACTCATTACAAACTCATATGTTCAACATGTACAAACATATAATAGGACTAATAATACAAAACTAAGTAAGTGACTATCATGCCGCTTCCCGCTTTGTTCCCAGCATTCAGCTCCTTCTATATTATAATTATAATCAATCTTTCCATCCCTGGAAAACATAGTTTCCAAATATAAGAAATCGAAAATATACCGATTCTTAAATTTCCCCATTCACTACCATTTAACATCCAGATCGACATTCATCTCTTTCAAAAACAAAATCTTTAGATTTGCCAACGTTCATCAACAAATCACTTTCCTTACACACTTTTGACACCAGCTCCTGCAGGCCTTCCCTACTATCGGCAAAGAGTACAGCACATAAAATATTAAATCATGAATTTATGATATTATGATAGCTGAATAAAAAATGTTGTTGATAATAATTAAATTAAAATTACCTCTCCTTGTAAGAAATTTCTTGTATATCATTAGAATCCTAACTGTCCATCGAACCCCTAGTTTTTTTTCCCACTACCTCCTTCCCTAAATTCTCCCTTTCCTTTGCCTTCCTTATTATCATCAATTTGTAATTTATGCTTATTTTAATGTTCAAGAACTATCTACCCTCTGATTACAACAGCTATATAAGGTATCAAACGTTTTGACCAATACCACTAGTGTGTTTTTGGTGGTGGAATATGTTTTTTTAGCAATAAGCTCGCCAATTTACATTTTTTTCTGTACATGAAGTTTAAATACATAAATAGAATATAAATACCTGTAAATTTAAGCCAATGGGTTCTCGATCTAGTGAAGAGAATCTTGTGGGGAATTCGACCGGAATTCTCCTATATGGATCCAGATATTTACTGATCAGATTTCTGTCCAAGATCTCTCTGTTTACAGGGGATATAAGTCCTTCCTGTATATGAACCGGTACTATGTCGAAGTTTGGCCTACTGGACTCTTCGAAAACCCTTCTCAAGAGGTCTTCATCACGTCTCAAGATACCGTGAGCCAATACTGGATCCTAGAAATAATAAATACCTCCAAAGATTAGATTTACAAGAGACGAAATAATGATTTGGGCTGGAAATACAAAGAGAAGATAACAATTACTTATATTCCTTAAAAAACATGAACTCGCTTATGTTCTTTGTAACGGATCTTTATCATACATTATCTACATCCAAAATGGTGACTCCAAAGTGATAATTACACTAAAACTGTGTATACCTTTATTACAGTGATGAGCGACTAAATTAGGTAACTAGATATCTTTAAACAACAATTAATATCAGGTGTGTTGAGGATGGTTTGGATATGTGGAAATGAGTAACACATATGAATGAGGCAAAATTAGTTGGAAATAGGGGTGTAGCAAGACCAAGGAAGGCATCAGCAAGTATTTAAAATACTTGAAAATGGTCAGGTCAAGAGTCGATATTTAATGATCAGCGGGTATATATGAGGAGACGCCATGACCTTTGATATCGCCATGGATATTACTCGAAAGTAATTAAGAGGAACACCAAAGAATTCATGGATACTGCAGAAAGAAAATGTGATTCGAATGAACGGCCTAAGTGACATTGTCCATGTTAGAAGGACCTACAACCTGAGGACGAGGAGAGCTGACTCCAAACGTCTACAAAGACGATAAGTTAAATGTAGAAGATGAAAAAGAATATGTGTAAGAATATACATGAATGTAGAAGAGGCGAAGATTGTATGCAAAGACAGATTGATGAGGCATTTTATTCTCTCTACTTAGTCTTGCAAGAAGCGGTGTATCATAAAATGATTCAACTGATGGCGCCACAATCAGCCATATTTCCTAATCTATTGAATTGATACCAACATGTGAAAGGTATCCAAGACCATCGCATATATCAAGTTCCAATAATGAATGCCATATGGATGTTAAAAAATGGGCAAAATGGTGAACTTTATACAAACCACCCAATTGCCAGGTCACACGCTCTGGGATGCTCAGACTTCCATCTTCTTTCCTTTAAACGTTAGGTGTTTCATCTCTTGTTGAGACACCAATAATATTGAAGAAATCTTACCTGATTTTTTTGCTGTGTTGGACTGAAAAGATTTTTGCGGTATAGTTCAAAATTTTGAGGGAAAATTAATCCGTCAAGGATTCCTTTATTCCTTTCAACGACTTGTGGTTCTTGGAGAACTACAACTCTCGGTTCCTCCACAACGGGTCGTTGAACAACTACATTGTCTTTCTTCACGTTATTCACATAAACAACTTCTTTTGGTACATTCACGTTCACGGTGTCATTCTTCACTTCTTCGACATTCTGCTCCCCAACAGGACTGGACAACGTTGACACAAGAAGAAATGAAAAAATGACGAGTTTCTGAAATGTGACAAGCATACTTAGTTAATTACTTTGAATAATATTAGTTAGCTTAGTTTAATTAAGCTTTTAATTATTACTTTTTTCAATTTTTTTTTGTTTTATTTTTTTACGACCACATTTCTATTTTTTCATTATATACGTGATTCAACCTGTGATTTTAGTTGTTTCTGTTTTTTTTTGTATTCTCATCTAATTTCTGAAAAACATTTTTAAATTTTCTTTTGCACTGTATTTTATTTCATGTTATGCGTTTTTCATTATTTTTTAATTAAAAATAAATAAATAGAACTCAAATGCATTTAAAATAAAAAAAATGGTTTTTGTTTGTTTTTCATGAAAAATTCTCATTTTTTGCTTTGGCATTTACTTTGTAGTATTACACAACGTATTATTAGTCACTTGCATAGCATTTCTAAATCACGGCATATGCAGTACAAGAAACAGCATTAAATTTTACGAAAGTAAAAAATTACAATGAAAATTTTAAGTCTCAAAAATCAGCCATACTTCCAAATCTATAAAAAAGAACTAAAATGTGAAAGCTATCCCTCAGCGTTGCATATTTACAAGTTTCAAAAATTAATGCTATGTGAATGTTCAAAAATAGACTGAATGGTGAACGTTTTTGAACCTTATAAAGTGATCACTTCAGTCAGCTAAATGTCAGGTCGTCATTATCAAATTTTGCATCTTCCTTCGTATAAAAAGGCGATTGATATTAAATTATGACACCTTTAATACCTCAAAAATCTGAAAACGCGTCATTTGTCGATAATACCATGAACAGTTTGATACGACTGGTTTTGAGAACATTATAGTTCTTCAAAGTTGTCGTGTTTAGATTAATTAGCTCAAAAAGTGATCTTACACAAGTGTTTTTTTTTGTATTTACCATAAATCATTATTTTATTATGCAAAGCTAATGTCAAATAAATAAATATTTCAATTTAAAACGATTGATTTGTATACTTACATAAAATATCTTCATAATGCAGTCTGTGATTTGTCAACTGCCTAAAATAATTGTTACGTGGCACACACTTTGTCTACCTATTTATATTGTAATTCCGTATCAATCTTTCGAATATTATTGTTTAATTATTATGAACTTATGTACCTACATTTGATTATGACAATCAGTTATTACAATATGATGAACAAATCATTTAAGATAAAATTGGTTATTATTATCGTCAACGATACTGGATCATTCCATGTATTCCTCGGTCTTTCTCTATTCCTATTACCAACCACATTTACCTCATAATTTTTTATCTATATTTTATAACCTATCTCAACAAACCTTTCTTGGTTTTATCGATAATACTTATCTCAGTCTTGCATCATACATTGTTTTGCCGCACATAAGGTTTAGCTTGTAATTCATTGAAGAAATACATATATTTTTTAAATCATTTTTAAATCAGCAAAAAATATTTTTATTTTGAAATTCCTTTTTTACATTTTGTATTATATTATATATTACAACTACAAATACGGAAAATTTATTTTGTATCTGAAATAGAAAAAAAAAAGAAAAGCTTTTAAAGAACTATTAAAAAAGATTTAAAAAAAAAAATAATTTGATAAAACCATGTAGAAACCAAAATTAATGGGTGTTGAATGTAGAATTACACTATGTCATTTGTTCAAGCTTTCCCCATTGCATATCCATATAGTAACTGTGTACAATCATAATGAAATAGGTATGCAGACCTGAAAAAAATAAACACTTATACTTACACAAATAAATATATATATATATATATATATATATATATATATATATATATATATATATATATATATATATATATATATATATATATATATATATATATATATATATATATATATATATATATATATATATATATATATATATATATATATATATATATATATATATATATATATATATATATATATATATATATATATATATATATATATATATATATATATATATATATATATATATATATATATATATATATTTATATATATATATATATAAATATATATATATATATATATATATATATATATATATATATATATATATATATATATATATATATATATATATATATATATATATATATATATATATATATATATATATATATATATATATATATATATATATATATATATATAATAAGAGACAAGATTGTATACATTCAAAATGAAAATAAATTCTTAACACAAGTGTAGTTTTATTTTTTTTTAAACTAAGATGTATTGTTTAACCCGATAATGCTGTAAATCTATTGTGGACTTGGTGGATTTTTTAAAAAAAAAATTATGGACCGGAAAGGGTTAAATAAGATCTCCTAAAAAATATTTTTTCTTGAAAAATGACGTTGTTGAAAGGAGTGAGCGATATATATAAAAAAATAACATAAAACGTCGTTTCTTTGTTTTCTCAAAGCATCACAAGCATATTGAGTCTCATATTAAAAGCTTTTTTTTTATTTTAAACTTGTAACAGTAACTCGAGAACAAAAGCGTTAAAAATGTGACTTAGTTTTTAAACACGAGATTTACAAAGAGATATTGTTACTTCCTTTGTAAAACTGTTTCCGTGAATAAATTCCTTTTATAAAAGTGATAAATACAATTATTAAAAAATGAATTTTGATTAGCGCCATATTCATTATATTATATATGGCACCTTAATAATTTTCAAGGAACGTTTAGACATTGTTAAAATAATCACATTCAGGGGATCACTTATTATTTTTTTACTATTCAATTTTTACACATAGAAATTGTCCCGACCAATCATTTATTTTATTTTGTTAAAACAAAACAATTATTTCATTTATTTTAACATGTTGGTTAATTATATTTTTAAAACAATTCTTAAACATTTCTTTTGTCATAGTTTTCCATATTTTTTCTACTAAAGAAGGGTAGGCATTGCTTTTGTGCGTACATATAACACACGCCGCTACTTTTTTTGATAAAAAAATAAACTTTAAGTGCCACAGCACCCATAATTAACTTTAAGTATGGGTGCTGTGGCATACTTTTCTTATAGGCGCAAAAACAATGCCTACCCTTCATTGTAGAAAAAAAGAGAAACAACGAATGTAAAAGAAATGATCGTTCTCGTTTGAACATCTCGTTTATTCTTGAGAGAAAACACAAATTTTTAGAAGCTTTTTAAGCATGAAAATTATTGGTGGAAGGTTATTAATATTGTTTTGCTTTGCTGCCTATCAGGATAGAATTAAAAACTTTGCTGTGCACGCCACTGCACATTAGCCAGATGCGCTTAAAGTCACACTACGCAAAAAATAAGACAATAAGACATCTATTGGTGAGATAATTAAATACTTAATATAATTAGAGATAATCCAGATTTGTGAACAAGTATATGGACACACTGAAAATGTTAAATTTAAATTATATCCTGTGATGGAATAACCGTGAAAAGATAATACGGAAATAGTAAAAATGATGCGAAATTGCATCAAAACACGTGCCACAATAGATTTTAAGAAATCGAATACAGATTGATTCTCTCCAGTACAACTGGGTTTACTATCACACCGCGGATCAGACGGAAAAAATGCATATACGTACATAATGTACATATCGCTCACTCCTTTTAAAAACGTCATAAATGAAAAAAAACTTCCATTTTCAGTTTTGCATGTTTCCGGAATGCCCAGAAAATGTAGTACTATATCCCAGTAAAAGAGGCATATTTTTAACTTAATATTTACCCGCTACAGTGCAGAAAGTGTTTTTTTTTGCATTTTGAAGAAAAGACATTATTTAATTATTTTTTTTAAATAAACTAGTTATTTTTTAAATGGAGAAAAAACCTTCAGGTTTAACCTAAATAGATCTGTTGCACAGTAAAAAGTTCAATAAGTGGCTTGATATTTATTTGTAAAAAATTGTATTATGTTTTTAAACTCTAAAAACGTTCTCTTGAAAGGAGTGAGAGATATGTGACAAAAATATATTAAGGGATACAAACCAATGTACAATGCTGATGCAGAAGAAGTTACTGATAGAGTTGGAAAAGAAGAAGAGATGAATAGCATCCACAATGTCAAACAAATCAGGAACACATAAAGTATATATCCTATAACTGAAAACCATATCCAAACTTCTAGGATTTTTGCAAACTCCTGAAATAATAACATAGATTATTACATTATGAATATTGAAAATATTCAATCTGTCTCCTAGAGTCTCTTGTAACCTCTAAAAGACCACTCCAGTACTGCTCACATTGAAAACCTAAAATTCAAGACAATTTTTAGTCTCTCTATATAAACTCTTTCCTTTTACATATCCAAACCATCTCAAAACATATTTCTTCAGTCTACTTCCTTCATAGTATTTGGGCAATTAGCCCAAATACTATGAAGGGTTCCATACATTATGGTTAGTAGTCAGACTCGATTGTGCACTGCTAGTTTAGCTTAATTATTTACGTTTTTAATAATACTAAATTATTTTATTAATTGATTCGGCAGTGACTTTGTGGTAATATCTATCTATTTGTAATTTAAGTTTTACCTGATAAATACCGTTATTTTTAAAACTAAGAAAAAGTGGTATTTACCAAGTCAAAACTTAAATTAAAAAATTAATTAGACTATTTCCTTTATGAAATATGTGCAGTAGCAAAGTAACATTGATCTGCTAAATAATGTGTAGGTGTAAGTGTGTGTAAATATATATATATATATATATATATATATATATATATATATATATATATATATATATATATATATATATATATATATATATATATATATATATATATATATATATATTTATATATATAAATAAATATATACTTTTCGAGAGTGGAGTTCTAAATATTTAGAATAAAAATAATACAAACAAAATATATTTATGAATTTTTGATGAATTAAGGAAATTATTGAATCTCTCACCAATCGTATTCCAGCGGCCAGCATCAAACTAAACAGTGTATGAATTACACCGAAAACGATTAAACACGTAAATATGCCAGTTTGCGCTTGAGAAAAGAATTTTCCCTGGTATTCGAGTGATCTGCCACATATGCATATAACGGCGCTCGCCCATATCTAAAATGTACAAAACATGCGAATTAAGGTTGTACTCTCAGATGTGAATGTCAGTACGCAAGAAGCTCAATCGTGTTGTCAGTGCACAATTTTTGCTGTTTGAATGACTGCCATCATAATAGTTTTTAATATGTGAAATAAACAAAACATTATAAATAATCATTTTGAAAACTTACGATTTCAAACACACACCCAATTATTGAGCCAAATCTCAAAGAATATCCGCAGAGAAAACTGTCAAGTTGTGGTATTGTCATCTTTTTAAACTATTATTATCTGTTGTACCTAAAATAATAAACATAGAGATGGTTTGAACATGTGAAACGAATGTGTGTAGAAAGAAAAGTTAATCAAATATAAGAGGCAAATGTATTTCGTATTAATATACATATATATTCTGTCTTGATATACACTCCTCACCTCCTTCACATCCATACATCTAGTTATACATGCCCCCCGATTACGGAGCCTTTTGACACCGCCAGATTTTAGGTTCTGATTGATCTGATCGTGCTGATTGATCTGATCAAGTTTTTTCGGTCGACTTCGTTCTGTTTTCCCTCGCATATTCCCCATCCTCTCATTTTATCCATTCGCTCCACATGTCCATAACACCGTACTCTTCCTAATATTTTCAATTATTCCTCGTTCAGCATTACATTCCGTTTTTAATTCTGTCATACAATTATTTTCCAAACATTCGAGGGAGCGCATTTCAACAGCGTTCACTCTGCTTTCGTTCTTCCTTTGCCAGTTGATGTCGAAAATAAGATAAAGTTATCCACACTACACAGTTGATGCGTTATTTGTAATGCGAAAATTTGTATGGTAACTTATAACAAACGCGGCTTCTCAAATATTTAACTCAAAACACGATAACAAATGACACATCACACTTATTGAATTTTCCCCACCACATAGACACAAATTACTTCATATTAATTCTTAAATAATTTTACCGTAATTTAACTGCAGATTGTCATGTTTTTCAACTGTTTTTAATAAATCAGTTTTAACAATTTTTCGATTAACTCAGAGCTACAAATTCGTCCTTACTGTGATGACTTTAGCTGTATTGTGGTAATGTTTTTATCAGGATTTCCACAGGAAACCATTATATCCCAACATTCATAGCCTGTGGTTTTAACTTAAAACACCATATTATTGAATGGAATATAAAAGCATTCCTAATAGAACTGTAAGTAAGTAGACCTTATTAATTAATTCATTTTTATTTCATCATACGGCACATTTAACAATATTTAATTATAAAATTTAATGAAAGAAAATTGTTCTTCTTTCCATTATTTTTTGACATCTCAAGTCTGGGCATTTACGGGGCTTACGACCGTCATAGGCTGGTTTAACTGATCACTTTACACACATGTAACATTCACCAATTCTACCCATGATTGACAACCACACTTTTCAAATTCTTGAAAGTTATATATATAAATATATATATATATATATATATATATATATATATATATATATATATATATATATATATATATATATATATATATATATATATACATATATATATATATACATATATATATATATATATATATATATATATATATATATATATATATATATATATATATATACATACATATATATATATATATATATATATATATATATATATATATATATATATATATATATATATATATATATATATATATATATATAAAGATATATTAAAAAATCTCGATATATATGTAGTTCTTGAACTCTATAGACTTCACAAGAGACATCTATGATGGGACAAGGCATGTTTTTTTATTA
Source organism: Brachycentrus maculatus (assembly GCF_059751285.1). Taxonomy (NCBI): domain Eukaryota; kingdom Metazoa; phylum Arthropoda; class Insecta; order Trichoptera; family Brachycentridae; genus Brachycentrus; species Brachycentrus maculatus. The sequence continues at coordinate 887,933 of NW_028280762.1, read as the reverse complement.
TCAGAAACTCTTTCATTCATATGTGAAGTCCGAATCCTGGATTATTTTCACATACTTGAGAAACGCTAAAAAATTCCATTTTTATTTTTAATTTAAGCTTATAATTTGACCAGTTTATTTAAATGACAACGTTTTGGTAGTGTCCAAATACTTGTTATATATAAAAATAAATTATTGTCCATAAATCTGGATTATCTCCTATTTTTCATATTTATTTCAATATTTTGTTCTTCTTTCTTTGACTGTCATAAGTTGTAATTTGTTGGATAATTTCTCTGTGGGAGTCCGTCTCGGAACTTTAAGTATTATTTTCATTTTTGATTTATGGGCAGCAAGAACACAATTTGATAATACATCAGTCGTACCACCTACTGTAAAATATACTGACAAAAAGCGTAGTATTTTTTACTGATTCTTTTGTATATACATATTAAGCGTGTAACGTTTTGTTTTAAAGACGTAAGTAAGTAAATGTACATATCGCTCACTCCTTTCAAGAACGTCATAAATCAAAAATCGTCAATTTTCAGTTGTGCATGTTTTCGGAATACTAGAAAATTTACTATATCCCAGCAAAAGCGGCATATTTTTGACTTAATATTTACCCCCTACAGGGCAGACAGTGTTGTTTTTGCATTTTGAAGAAAAGGCATTGTTTTGTTATTTTTTTAAATTTACTAAATATTTTTCAAATGGAGAAAAAACCTTCAGGTTTTACCTAAAAAGATTTGTTGCACAGTAAAAAGTTCAATAAGTGGCTTGATATTTATTTTTAATATATTGTACTATATTTTTCAACTTTAAAAACGTTCTCCTGAAAAATCAAGTTTTTTGATTTATGACGTTCTTGAAAGGAGTGAGCGATATGTAGTTGGTTTATGAATTAATATCATTGAACCAACCATGGATTTACTATGGAGTAATTCCTAAATGCGTTTGTAAGATTCTTTTCTCTAACTTTTATACGCACCCAATGGTGCATAGGGCACTGCGTAGTATTGACGCATTGTTATCTTGATCGTTACTAATATGAGGATAAGGTGATCAGTCCTGCGCTTCAGGGAATAGTCCAGGGTAATAAATATTAAATAAATATTAGAGTGTAAAATCGCAGAGCGGACACCGAAGTCACAAAAAACGTGCTTAGAGTGTCAGAAATGAAAACTGTGAGAAGCATCTCTGGCGAGAGTCTACGAGATAGAATAAGGAAAAAAAGGACAAGGGAAATATGCGAGATCGAAGATGTCGTTAGGTGGGGAAGGCAACGAAGGAGACAATGGTATGCGCATGTGAGGAGAATGGAACCACCCAGACTCCCCCACATTGCACTATACGGCTAATCCTAAGGTAGACGACTCCCGGGCAGACCACCAAAGATATGGATCGACAGCTGGGAATCGACATCGCAGGAGGCTTATCCCTCTTAAAACAGACCTTGTGGTCTACACCAAACAGAAGAAGAAGATATTCACTAATTTATGTATTATTTTTAAATCAAACACAGATTTTTTGAGTCTACTAACTTAGTAAACTCAAAAAATCTGTGTTTGATTTAAAATTAATGCATAAATTAAAATGGAGTTCTACAAATTAAACGCCAAATCAATAAATATATTCACTAATATTTATTTTCAAACCATCCCCCCTGGGAATCGAACCCGGGACCTCCAGCACGGTAGCTAAACATGATAACCATTACACCACGGAGGGGGTGGTAATTTTTCAATTTTGCAATCAAAACATTTTATCATTTTTCTACTTATTTTATGGTATTAACAGCTTTCGTTGACTTTAACCACACCTACATGAACACTCACAGATATGGTTCAACGAATACCTGGAATGTATTAATGCTTACAGCAGTGGTTCTGAACCTTTTTGAAGTCAGGAGCACTTTTGATCATAAAGAAAATTCACAGAACACCAAAACTTAAGATAAAAAACATATAAAGGTAACTTATTAAATATAAAACCGATTTTTTATTACAGATATGTTAAAAATTTAATTAATTAAAAATAAAAACATAAATACTCCAACGAAACTTATTGAGGTGAAAATGATTTAATGTGACACCTGAGCTTGTCGGCTTTTACAAATTTCACAGATATTAGGTTTGATAGTTTTTTTGTTTTTTTTTGTTCGGGAATTGTACAGCTTTACATTAAAAATATAATTTAAAAAAAATGTTACGTTAACAATAATAAACATTACATTTTATTAACATTAATAATCATAAAGCCAATTAAACAATTCCACATTTCGCTCACTCCTTTCAAGAACGTCATAAATCAAAAATCGTAAATTTCCAGTTGTGTGTGTTTTCGGGAATTGTACAGCTTTACATTAAAAACATAATTTTAAAAAATGTTACGTTAACAATAATAAACATTACATTTTATTAACATTAATAATCATAAAGCCAATTAAACAATTCCACATTCCGCTCACTCCTTTCAAGAACGTCATAAATAAAAAATCGTAAATTTCCAGTTGTGTATGTTTTTTTTTGGAATGCCCAAAAAATGTACTATATCCCAGCAAAAGCAGCATATTTTTAACTTAATATTTATCCGCTACAGGGCAGAAAGTGTTGTTTTTGTATTTTGAAGAAAAGGTATTGTAATACATTGTGTTATATTTTTAAACTTTAAAAACGTTCTCCTGAAAAATCAAGTTTTTTTATTTATGACGTTCTTGAAAGGAGTGAGCGATTTCTGATATAGCAACTCTCATTTCTTTATCCAAATCGCTCAGCCTTTCGTGTTTCTTCGTTTTAATATTGGTTAATGTCGAGCAACCTTGCTCACACAAATGTGAGGTTGAAAATTTTAAAAACAAAATTCAGTGCCCTTGTGAAGAGAGCTTGAACAATAATCCGAAATTCATCCAGAGTTACTTCTGAGATTACTTTTGATAGGTATTTGATCGATATTTGTAACTCAAATCGAATTCAAATCAAAGTAAATGAGTCAATATAAAATTATGGTTTTCATCATTTTTACTTTTTTTTATTCTTTTTTTGTGTTCTGTTAAGGTCAAGATTTGTAGTTTATATTACCACTTTTAATCTAATTTACTTCATATAATATCTATTGTATTCTTGCTAGTGCCCTTTACTTTAATAGTTCATTTTAGAAAAGATTTTTCAAATGAAACTTCATAGGTGGCGATTCGATAATTCACAAATATATGAGAATGGAAAATGACACTTTAAAGACGCGTCACATTTTAGGCATATTTCGTTACATGAGATGAAAACTGATTAGTCAACTCTGTGTTTAACGATTGTGGAGCCTTCTGTCCACGGTGAACGCAGTTACCAATGTGATGGCGTATTATAATTTCAATTATTTCTGTAAGTAGCACGTTTGCCGTTTCACTAACAGAAAAGTTGATAAAAAGTAAACGATGTTCATGAAGTAAAAGAAACAAACTTATAAATTGAGTTCTCATATGTTGAGTTTTAAATTATTGACGATTCAGATAACATTGCGTCGGTGGGATGTAGTGCCCTAAATACCACTGAGCGCGCAAGTTAAAATACTTTTTCGACCTAAATATAATGTATGCCCAAACACAGGCTATGCTTTTGTAGGATCTTTTTTGTATTTATATTGAATATATTATTTTGTACTTGTATTTATATTATGTTTAGAAATGCAATGAATTTAAAATAAAGAAAAAAAATCGCGGAGCAATTGCTATAAGGTCGCGGAACACCGGTTAAGAACCACTGGCTTATAGTATCAGTTAAGTACTTCAGGCAATAAATCGGATGTTGACATTACACAATGATAAAGCTCTTTGGATGGATCATTTCATTATTTATTGTCGGAAATATTCTTTCGTCTGTCGATATAACTACTCAATATACATACGTAGATATAATCAGATAAGATAACAAATGGTACTCGTATGTAATTCGTACCGAGAAATGTGCACATATTAATATGATAGTGACATCACACCCGTTCGTTTCATTGCCATTTTCAGTCACATCCGGTCATCCGTAGAAGCGCATCCATAAAATCAGTGCATTTAGTTTTCTGCTACATTTATCCGGTAATATATTGTTAATTAACTAAAGTAATTTAAATAGTCTTAAAATTTAATATAATATAATAATACTGCAATAAATTTAATTACCTCCAATTCACAAATTTATTCACTATACAATAAATTAATTCATTTAATAATAACAATGATAATATAATAAATTTGTAAAATTTATCTAGCGCTATTTTCGTAAAATACTACCTCATGGGAGCTTTATGTTATATTTTATAATATTATTCATTATTTTACAAAAAAATCTATATTTTATAGTATTCTGCTTTATTTTACAATATTCTTCTATATTTTACAATACGCGACTTTAACTTACAATAAATGACTTCATTTTACAAATTTCTTTTTTATTTTGCAAAATGTTACTTCATTTTATAATGTTCATCTTTATTTTACAATTAATGACTTCATTTTACCATAATCTTATTTATTATACAATAACTAATTTCATTTTCAAATATTCTTCTTTATATTTCAACAAAAGACTTAATTTTAGAATATTAATCTTTGTTTTTCAACAAATGACTTCATTTTACCAAAATCTTATTTATTTTACAATAAATAACTCCATTTTAAAATATTCTTCTTTATATTTCAACAAAAGACTAAACTTTACAATATTCTTCTTTATTTTTCAACAAATGACTTCATTTTACAATATTCATCTGTATTTTACAATAAATGACTTGATATTACAATAAACGACTCATTTAACAATATTCTTTAATATGAAATAAATGTCTTCATTTTACAATATTCTTCTTCATTTTAAATGAATTGATTTCATTTTCAATCTGTATTATTTTAAAATATTCTTCAAAACCCAGGTACGCCAAAGCACGTCAAAACGTTATGTACCTTTCCGATCATGGTTTGAATATGGAAGTCTGGGTATTTACAGGACTTCCGATCTATCAAAGGCTGGTTTAAGTGATCACTTTATAAACGTGTTATATTTACCATTCTACCCATGATTAACAACCACACTACTCAAATTGCGAAATTAATAAATGCATGATTTGAGAAGTTAATAAAAATAACTCCTAAATGGATCAACCCAGATTTGTGAACCAAGATTTGGACAAACTCAAAATAATATAACTTTGATCACAAAGAGTCATCCTACTCAAATTTAGGTGAAGGCTATTAAACTTACATAGTTGAAGCCCAAGCAGACATGATAAACAGTATTGCATAAGCCGTAGCTAGAATTGAGAGTCAATTGAACATTTGGTACTAATATATATACCTTCTTCTTTTCAACTTCATGCCAACTTATCGTCTTTGTAGGCTGTTGGGGTCATTGACAACGTCACCTAGGCCATGCCTTCAAATCATGGTTTCCTCCTGCAGCATCTATGAATTATTTGGTCTTTCTCTAGATGTCTTTCGAGGAAGATCCATGGCGATTGCCTAGTTCTCAATACGATCAGTTTCCTGCGTCCTTTGTGCCCATACCACCTCAATTGCCTTTCCTCTACCTCACTAATGATGTCTGTTACACCCAGGCTTCCACGAATGCATGCACTTTTTATTTTGTCCCTTAGGACATTGCAGTTCAGCATCTAAGCACTCGCATTTCAACAGTTTCTAGTTGGTGCTCTTCATTGTCCAGCATTTGGAACAATAGTGGAGTGCAGGTCTGTCAACTGTTTGGTAGACTTGTCCCTTTAGCTTGGCTGGCATTTTTTGGTCATGATAATGTACGTACCCTTTGCTAATATAAACTCTTCTCCGGTCGTTTCCCTGATTGCTAAGGAACGTGACCCCTCTGATGGCTTCCTCTGAAACCTCGGACAACACTCCGATATTGGTCCCTGCACTGGGCAGCCTCTAGAACTCCCAAAACGGAGAAGCCTGTGATCTCTTTTACCTGGTCGGTCCATCTAGCTCTAGCTCTCCGACCCTCTAGGCCTCCGGTTATAACAATCCTCTCCAGGTTGTCTGCTGATGTACCGGCAATGTGGCCGAAGAACTGGAGAACTCGTCTTCGGCAAAGAGTCGAAAGTTGTGATCCTCATCTGCTGCAAGATCGATGCGTTTGTTCTCTCTGCTGTCCATGGACATTTGCTAATATAAATAAATTAATTAAATTAAATATCTTTGCTTATTTTTCAGCAAGATGGCTTTGCCGCAAGTCACAAAATGCTGTTGTGGCTGTACTTTGGAGCTGGGCTGTAAAATCATAGCATGGTTGGAAATCGTAAGAATGTTTTTTTCACTTACACATATTATAATTCCAGCTCCAGCTTAGTTAAAGCGCTATGGTTCTATTCAAAAATCTGTGATTCGATTCCAATTCTATCATAATTTCATTACTCATGAGACCACCTGAAAATAGTGAGATCAAATTAAGGCGGGACAATCAATGTCCCACACCTTAATTTCCTTAAAACTCAGGTTATGCTAAATACAATTAAATTTTTCGAAAAAAAAACTTTTTCTTGAAAATAAATATATGGTTTTGAAAAGAAAAAAGTTATTGAAAGGTAAGGACTTAAAAATAAAATATAATATTTATTCCCTAAATAGTCCACCTCCGTAGTCTAATGGTCAGCACGCTAGGCTACCATGTTGGAGGTCCAGGGTTCGATTCCCAAGAGGGTCAAAATAAATATTAGTGATTTTTCAGTCTAATATTTATGTAATATGACCCTACACTGGTACCTGAAGCCGAAGGCTGATCACCTTTTCTTCGTGTATTTAACGATCAAGATAACACTGCTTCTATACGATGCAGTGCCCTATGCACCATTGGGTGTGGATAAGGGTTAGAAGAAGAATTTCCAATACGTTTAATTCAACAAAAAATTGTTCATGGACAAACGTCCGGTCGCATACTGACTTTGTATATTTGGGAGTAAACTCTTAAGAACTAAGTGTAGTGATAGTAAAGTATATAGGTAGATGAAATAGAATATAAACTCACAAGTAAAATCATAGAACTTAAATCATACATGAAACATCTATCGTTATTTTTATATGAAAGGAGATGGAAGTCTAAGTATCCCAGGGCTTACCTGGCACTTGGCTGGCTTAAGTGATCCATTTATACTCTTTTATAACATTCACCATTCTGCCTATTATTGAACATCCATATTGCATTAATTTGCAACTGGTGGCGCCACAACCAGTGATACTCCCAAATCTATTGAAAATTGTACTCGCATGTAAAGTTATCGGGACCATTGTATGCATACAGACTCACTCGCAAACGAAGTCACATCCTTGGAGAACCACGACTAGACTTCGAGAAAGTGAAGCTCTTACCACCAAGACAGGTCATGAGCTTCATCATTCCTGTAGGTCTTGAGAGTGAGCTATGATACAGAGCTAATGTGTAAAGGCAACTAGCCGTAACTCAAGTTGCCGCTGTTTGGGGTAACACGGCTCAAAGCATTTTTTTAACTAGCCTCTATCACATACAATCACAGATTTTGCTCTATCTCTTTTCGTTACCGAGATATTCACTATCCAAATATCCACAAAATTGTATTCATTTGATACATGTGTTGGCAAAAAGCATCATTTTACGTTAACTAAAACTCGTTTATCTCAAAACCACTGTTTTTAACTTGCAGCTATTTGACTTTGCACATTAGAGAGAGAGAGGTCATAATATATCTTATATGGTTGCAGTGACATAAGGGATGCAAGATCCTTTGACCTCATACTAAAAAAATATATACAGGTTTAAAAAATGAAGGAGGAATAATAGGTAGCAGAAGAGGGACAGAAGGAACTCCCATGTCCGTTGATTTTTAAGGCTGTTATCGTTTTTAAAATTTTATCTAAAGGTTTATTGTATAACGTTATCAAATATTTTTCAGATTGGGTCCATCATCTATATAATATCTTCATCGGTGTCTTATGCGACCGGGTCAAACACTGGTGAAGCAGAAACGCAAGTGGGATCATTAGTGTTGTATATCATTTCTGCAGTCGTACAACTCGGCTTGGGCATCTTCCTTCTCATTGGCGTCGGGAGGGTAAAATCAATCTTATGTTATTTATTGATTTGGCATTAGCATTGTGGCATTTGGCATTAACAATACCATGATGATTTAAATTATATAAATGACACAATTGGAAAATACCATTTTTACTAGTTTTTTAATGTAATGAAACGTGGACTATCGAGCAGGCAGAACGGGGGCGGGTAGAGACTTTTTTTTCTTCTCATAAATACAAGGTTAATCCACGGATAAGAGATTCTTACACATTTACTGCAGTGGTTTCAAAGATGCATTGTGTGGGAAAAAAAGGGTAGAGCATATATGGAGCATACTTGGAACAGTTATGGAGCTTTAAAACTACAATGAAGGAAGATAAACTTCGGAGCCCTAAAAACTCCTTAATGTAGAACAACTGTTACCAGTATATATGGAGCCAAAGTGTGGTGTCGTTCAGCCACTTCACTCCACCACACTTTGGCTCCATATATACTGGTAACAGTTGTTCTCCATCAAGATGTTTTTACGGCTCCGACGCTTATCTTCCTTCATTGTAATTTTTAAGCTCCACAATTGTGCCAAGTAGTCTATGTATAACTTGGTGATGACTCCGCTTCTTAGCATCTTCTGTGAGTTCAAAGGAATCAATGTTGTTAGCATCACACTCCTGTTGAAGAATCCATCTGTTACTCTAGAACATTGGGCAGGATTTCAGCACATGTTTCACAAACTGAGCAGTGGTGCTATCACACCAGCAGCATGGATCAGGATAAAGGCCGAAACGATTAAGCTAAAGTCTAAAAGCTCCATGTCCAGTCAGGCTGGAGGCGTTTGAGATTTGGTGCTACGAGCACAAGTTAGAGATTCATCAGCACATGTAGGGGACAACAAGATATCAAGCAGGGATGGGGAGTCTAGTTGCTTGCTAAATGAAGTAACATGATGTAAAGGCCCTAATATAAGACACCCAGGCCTGCTTCTTGCGATCGCTGAAGGCATGTGCGAAGGCACAAACTACAGAGGACAACCCCGCTTAAACTACATGGACCAAATTTTCTCCGATATGCATAATAACAGCGGATACGGCAAGTTAAGGATAGTAACAGGTGGAGACTGGCCATGGAAAAAGCAAACCAATCGTATTGACCTCTTAATCCCACATTCATAGTTTATTTCAATATATTCGTTCCTTTTAATTTCCACGTTCCTAGTTTTTCTTTTTTCTTTTCTTGCAGAAATTACCAAATTATCTGAATATTTCAGTTGTAATTGGAATAATAGGATTGTTTCTTTACGCTGGTATGACAATTATCATTTTTATACTTCTCTTGGTGTCCGGAATGATTCCCATGGCTTTAATCACACTCGCAGTGCAGACTTTAATATTAGGTAAGTGTTTCTAAATCTGAACATACGCTAAACTCTCCATTTACATGAATACGTTCCAAGCGACACCATGTCAAAAAAAAACTAAAATTAAATATCAAAAGATGAAATTCCACTATCACTTATTTTATCTGTATTTAAAAACATATTTAAATCAAAGGTAAGATAAATTGTTCATTATCACTATAAGACATTAAGGGTGTACTCTCAAATATACAAATCAGTACGCGACCGGCTGTGTGAGAAGCCATATGTGTTGTTTGCGGTCAATTATTTTTGGAATATACATTGGAATTTTATTTTATTTTTGGATAAATTTTTGGCGAAAAAATATTTTTTATAATTTTTTTAACCTTTCAATTACTCTTTTCTTTTCAAAACCATGTATTTATTTCGAAAAAAAATATATTTTTTCAATACAAAAATGGTGTTTTAGGCAAAAGACAGCTCCTATCAGCTAGATTTTGGATATATGTTTGTCCTGGCCACAACCGGGTTTCTGTAAATGTTGGTAGATGGCACTATAGTCGAGATATGAAAAAAACATTATTTCTATAGAACCAATTAATTAAATGATATATGTTAGTCTTGCCCTAATACAGGTTTTTTTTCTTCAAATTTTGGACCCAATAGCTGGTACATAATAATAATAAAACCCTTATCTGCACCCCAATGGGGCACTGCTTCATATAAACGCAGTGCTATCTTGATCGTTTAAACATGAAGGAAAGGTGATCAGCCCTCCGCTTCAGGTACCAGTCCAGGGTAATATTGAATAAATATTACAGTGAAAAAATCACTTGTATTCATTTGACCCCCCCCCTGGGAATCGAACCCGGGACCTCCAGAACGGTAGCCGGGCATGCTGACCATTACACTACGGAGGCGGACATAGCTGGTACACATTACCATATTTTATTTTACACAATTTTCCACTTATTCTTTCAATAAAAACGTTTATTAAAATCAACATAAATATGTTTTATTTATTGTTTCGGCATTAACTTTGTGGTAAGACATGTTACAATGATTAAAGAAAACACTTCGTTTTTTACCACTTGAGTTTTATTATAGACTACATGTTTCAGAAGTTAAACTTCCATCATTCAGGTCTGTATAATAACTGTCTGTATCAGTTATTATACAGACCTGTATGTTTCTTTAATCATTGTAACATAAATATATATTACCAAAAAGCTTGCCTATGGGAACAACGTCTGCCGGGCAGCTAGTAATTAATAATTTATTAAATGTTTTCAGCATTGAACTTCTACTATCTGGTTGTCATATCAAGTTACCGGAAAGAAATCATTGGTGAATTGAGAGTAGCTGTTCAACAAGTTTAAAAGAAATGTATTGTTTAAGTATATTTTTTTACTTAATATCATAGTTTATATTTATAACTGTAATTTTATACTATAAGCACATTGAATTTAATAATTTGCAATGTACATGAAAAAAAAAATATATAAAACATTGCAAAGAAGAATAAACCATTTTTAAATAATCAACACGTTGTATTTTTATTATTATATGTGTATATATGTCGCTCACTCCTTTCAAGAACGTCATAAATCAAAAAACTTGATTTTTCAGGAGAACGTTTTTAATGTTTAAAAATATAATACAATGTATTAAAAATAAACATCAAGCCACTTTTAGAACTTTTTACTGTGGAACAGATCTTTTTAGGTAAAACTTGAAGGTTTTTTCTCCATTTGAAAAATATTTAGTATGTTTAAAAAAAAATTAAACAATACCTTTTCTTCAAATGCAAAAACAACACTTTCTGCCATGTAGCGGGTAAATATTAAGTTAAAAATATGCCTCTTTTGCTGGGATACAGTACATTTTCTGGGCATTCCGAAAACATGCACAACTGGAAATTGACGATTTTTGATTTATGACGTTCTTGAAAGGAGTGAGCGATGTGTTTAATTTTATACATAATTTTTAATTTATAATTTATGATGAAATAAATGCAACTGATATGGTATGAGCAAATAGGATGCAGAGAACCTGATCGTATTGTGAACAAGTCAATCACCATGGATCTTTCTCAAAAGACATCTAGAGGAAGATCAAAAAATTCTTGGATGCCACAGAGAAATAACATGTATCAAAGGCGTGGCCTAGGTGGTCCATGATAACTCGAGGAAGAGGAGACTGACCCCAAAGAGAACTATTTCCAAAAATGGAAATACTGTTGGGATAAATGTGCGCGTCAGGGAGATGATTACTTTGAAGGGGACCCACATGTAACTTCTAAATAAAGTGCATTTTGTTTTATGACATCAGTCTTCGTATTAATTGAACAGGACAAGTAAATGTTCAATAATAGGCAGAATGGAGAATGTTACACAAGTATAATAATAATAATAAAACCCTTATCCGCACCCCAATGGTGCATAGGGCACTGCTTCATATCAACACAGTGTTATCTTGATCGTTTATACATGAAGGAAAGGTGATCAGCCCTTCGCTTCAGGTACCAGTCCAGGGTAATATTGAATAAATAATACAGTGAAAAAAATCACTTATATTTACCAACCCCCCCTGGGAATCGAACCCGGGACCTCCAGAACGGTAGCCGAGCGTGATGACCATTGCACTTCGGAGGCGGACGTATATAAGTATATAAGGTGAAAACTTAGGCTAGCCAAATGCCAGGCCGCAAGCCCTAGAATGCCAGACTTCCAACTTCTTTAGTATAAAAAGATATGTATTGCGTAGGTCAATAATCCAGTGTCTGATAAAAATAACAATTTGGCAACACTGAAATGTATTTTGTATATTAAAAGCATTGTTAACTTTCTATTATGGTAATATAACACTCTCCTTATCATTCATCATTCACTTTGTGCAATACCACTTAAAAACACTACAGACTACATTTGACCCGATGATAGAATGGTTATTCTGAGACCAGTAGTCATGAAGTAGTGTAAAGTGGTATTACACTAAGTGAACAATGAATGATAAGGATAGTGTTAACACAGAAATAATCCGAGGCAGTGCCTTACATATTGTTGAGGTATTAAGAACAATAATACATATTGCTTACTCCTTTCAACCACGTTATATATATCAAAAATCGTTAATTTTCAGGTGTGCATGTTTTCGAAATGCCTAGAAAATGTACTTTATCCCGCTACAGGGCAGAATGTGTTGTTTTTGCATTTTGAAGAAAAGGTATTGTTTAATTATTTTTTTTAAATATACTGAATATTTTTCAAAGGGGGAAAAAACCTTCAGGTTTAACTTTGAAAGATCTGTTGCACAGTAAAAAGTTCATTAATTGGCTTGATATTTATTCTTAATACATTCCCTTATATTTTTTAACTTTAAAATAGATCTCCTGAAAAATTAAGTCTTTTGATATATGACGTTGTTGAAAGGAGTGAGTGATATAATAAAACTAAGCATAATTTTTTGTAATTTATTATAAACTTTAAGCAGAATCAGTTATTTATAACGGACTTAATGCTGAAAATCAATAACTTTCCATTTGCAACTAATAAAATCCAGAGAGAATGATCTTGGTATCTTAGAAATCAGAGGACAGATATAATTTATTGAATAATTTTCTTTTCCATGTACAGCTTTATTTATATATTATACCCACAGTCCGCCATTTTCTGCTTCCGGTAGCTATAAACCACGACCAAGAAATAAACGTTTATAACTGCAAACAAAAATAAAATAAAATTAGTTTGTTACAATCCCTTACAGTTTATTATATAAATAAATATAATTTTTTTATCCGCCTGTGTAGTGTAATGGTTAGTGTGTTTGCTTAAGGTGCAAGAGGCTCCATGTTCAATTCCCAGGGGTTAAAATGAATATTAGTGACATTTCACTCAAATATTTATTTTAATATTTATAATTTATATTTGAAGCACTAACATTGTGATTTTCCATTTTATAATTAAAATTTAACTTTGTTTTAAAATCACTATAAATATTTTATTATGACTACCAGTTAGCTTCGAAACCGGTAGGCATTATAATTATGTTATAATAAAATATTTATAGTGATTTTAAAACAAAGTTACATTTAAATTATATTTTAATATTTCCCTGGCATGGTACCTGAAGTGCACTATTGATCAACTTTCCATAGTGTAAGCAAATATCAAGATAACACTGCTTCAATATGATGCAGTGCCCTATGCCCCATTGGGTGTAGATACTGGTTAGAAGAAGAAATGTAATGACATAGGGATTTTGAAACAAGTTAGTGACCGATATTGTCAAGAAATGATTCGGAAATAAAAATTAATAAATTTTATTTTTCAATTGAATAGAAGTAACGTTAATGCTATCTTTACTGTATAGAATATGGAATATTACAGACTTCCATATTCTTCTTCATCGATGTCAAAATATAATATGAAAATAACTCCTGTATTTGGAGATAATCCACATTTTGTGAACAAGTATTTGGACACACTCAAAATGTTGTAAACAAATATACATACTTATTGCAAGAATTCCAAAAAACAGTATGGTAATGGCAACATCCGTCAGACCTTTGTGCATCAAAAGTCCAGTTTGACCAAGCAATACGGCTCCGTAAATCATCTGAATTATAGTGGAAATTATGATCCAAGTATTAATGAAGTTCAGAAATTTTCTGTAAATACTTATGAGAAGAAGCGTTCCCAAAGTTATGTGAGTGAGACCGACGACAATATAAGTGTCTATTATTCCAGTCTCTGGCTGAACTTCTTTGCTTGCATCTTCATTGAACAAGCTAAGAGTTATTATTGATGCCAATAACAAAATAATACCTCCTCCCTAAAAGAAAAACATATTATTTTACACCAAATAATTTACACTTGGGCCTCGTATAACACGGTTTTATATAACACGGATGTATACATTGTGGCATATTTTTTGTATACACGTATCGTAGTAGAAGTGACCAACTAACAAAACGTAAAATGTTCAGGAGGGCCATTTCAATCAATTTTGCTTGGCAAGAAAATAAACATCAATGCAGTTAGTCATTTTTAACAAGTCAATATATTATACTTCCAAGTTTAAAATCGCTTCGGGATTTTTTCAAGGCAATATAAAGCTAGTAAAATATGAAATAGTCAAAAATCCGTTTTTGTAAAAACATGCACTTGGTCACTTTCTCCTGTATGATTATATGATATATTGAACAAGTTTTTTTACAACACCGTTTCAAAAAAATAAATGAATTAAATAATATGTTTGTTATTAAAAAAATTAAGTAAAATTTTGTTTTTAACGCAAACCCTAATTTTGTATGAACTTCAAACCTTGTATAACACGTGTTTTTGTGGCACCATATAACCATGTTATACGAGGCCCGAATGTATGTAATAAAATAACAACGATATAGTTTTTTTAACTTGCATTTTATTGCTGACTGGTGGGAAGCTACATGAAATTCTACGTTATTTACACAACATGGCAGGGGTTGAAAACCATGATTTTATAATTATTGTAATTTTACAGCATTATTAATTTTTTATGACAAAATGAATTTAAATTCATATGTCCGTAAAGACGAAACTCGGTCACTCCTCAAATAAAATATAAGCGGAAAAAACTATATCGTTGTTATTTTATTATGTAAAATGTAGTTTCCCCAAGAAATGTCAGTGAAAAACTTAAATCAAATTGAATAAAGTGGTATTTACTGTGTAAAATACTGTGTTTAAGCGCAAAATGAATAGTGAATATCAGTAAAATGAAAAATGCAACCCTATTATGTTCGTCTTTGACCTATCACCGAACTTTCAATTTTCAAAGGTGTCGTGTGTGTTAGGACATTTCCATCAATCAAAATCATATCATGTTATATTCGGGCAGCAATTGAAAATAATCAAACTAAATATAAATAAAAATGTTGATTTCTTCAATCTTGAATCTCCTGTGACATTGTTTGACATCTCACAGTTTAGAATATGAAAGTATGCGTATTTACAGGGCGTACGACCTGTCATATGCTGGTAAAGTGCTCAATTTACACAAGTGTGACATTCACCATTCTAGCCATGATCGACAACCACACTACTCAACTTTTTTTGGAACTTGTACATACATCATAAATCCCATGATGTTATGTTTGAGTTCCAAGCTGAATAAAAATATTAAATCATGTTTTCAGGTGTCTCCCAGTATGTGAAATAATCCGGTTAGGATCTTGCATACATCTTAATAAAAGGGTATCTGCCAAATAAAAGCTTACTCAAACCGACCACAGATTTTGCTGTGAACGAATAAGTTTTAATTTAACCTAAGAATGGAACACGAATTCTATGAATATAGAATTCCAATAGCACACACCCTCGTATATATTCTCAATATGTAACATGATAATGTAATCAGAATTAGTGGTGTCTCATTTAGAAGATATGACAAGATGAATAAGACCTATAAATAAACTATGTGACAAATCTTGATTGATAAGATATTGAATCCATTGTATCTATTGTATTATATTGTATCTATCGTAATGTATCCGCCTCTGTAGTGTAATGGCACGCTCAGCTACCGCACTGGAGGTCCCGGGTTCCATTTCCAGGGGGGGGTTAGATAAATATAAGTGATTTTTTCACTGTAATATTTATTCATAATATTACCATGAACTGGTACCTGAAGCGGTAATATGTTAACGATCCAGATAACACTGTATTTATATGATGCAATGCCCTATGCACCAATTGGGTGCAGATGAGGGTTTGAGAGAGACATCTATTGTTTTATGTTCAGGGATCAACTTTATGAGTTTTTTCTTTACTATACACATTTACTATAATTTTTAAGATGAATATGCTATAAATCATGGGTGGCCAACATTTTCAGTAGTCGGGCCAGATTTTAGAAATCAGAATCTTTCCAGGCCGTAAAACAAAATTTCTTTTATTATTCAAAGCAAACAAGAAATATATTTACAACATTTTGAGTGTGTCCAAATACTTGTTCACAAAATCTGGATTATCTCCAATTACGGGAGTTATTTTCATATTATTTTTTGACATCTCATCAAAGATGAAGAAGAATATGGAAGTCTGAGCATTTACGGGGCTGACGACCGTCATAGGCTGGTTTAAGTGATCACTTTACACACGTGTAACATTCACCAATTCTACCCATTATTAACAACCACACCACTCAAATTCTTGGAAGTTCTGTATATATGAACCAATTTAGAAACCTTGTTCTTGAATCACTAGAACTTCACTAGAGACATCTATTGGTGAGATGTAATAATGAAATATATTGTTATTTTTTTAAACAAGATATAACAAAATGTGAATCAAACATATTAATAAGATAAGAGTTAGGCAATACAATATTTTTTTTTTAATTTGTGAGACGTCTGATTTTGTTTGTCAGAACTAAGTGCATCAATGTTGATACGTATGGTGTTGTTGCTACACGCATCAGTTTTCGAAATGCTTGTCAGTGAATCTTGTTCTCATTTGAGATTTAATATGCTTCATTCGACTAATATCATGGCTACTGTATTAGCATTTTAACTTTGAGTCGCTCTATCACTCAAAAAATGTGTGAAATGCTCCGCGGGCCACAAGTAGACACCCGGCGGGCCGCATGCGGCCCGCAGGCCGCGGGTCGGCCACCCTTGCTATAAATCCTTATATATAATAGGTAACAAATAAATTTTAAGGCAACTAATAAATATTATTTTTAAAGAAATGTAGCAGGAGAAAGAAAATCACAATATATGAATATAATTATAATATGATGTGTTATGATTATAAATAAATTTTATTTTTTACTGTTTCCAACCAGCTAATAATGTAGGATCCCTTCTCTAAAGAGAAACCACAACAGCATTCTTCCACGCTGGGAAATTGAATTTTATTTATTTTTTCCATTTTGAGGTTATTGATCAAGGAAGTCACTTTCACACTTTTAGAATTCACTTCTTAGATTTAATATTGCACCATATCATACATTGAACCTAACACTATATTAAAAAAATTAGCAAGCATTTGAGTCAATTTACAGAAATGAAAAAAATGGTATAAACGCTAAGCAGACAATGAAAAACATTACAGATAATTTTTGAAAATGCCTTTCCTTTACAAAGCTGATTAGATAAGCGCTACAATTTGATTATTAGTGATAAGAAGAAAAAATCACGGAACAAATGTTTTGATTACAATGCATCAAAAATAAGAATATAAACTGTAGATTATCAAATATGTACCTAAATATTTATTATTATAGCCCGTCACAGAAATTTTTTTTTTTTTTTTGTTAAATGGCTATCTCAACAAGCAGAATTGCCAAATTTGGAGTGGAGAAAACCCAGAAACCTTTGTTGATAAGCCCTTACATCCATTAAAAGTCACTGTTTGGTGTGCTTTATGGGCAGGTGGAATCATTGGCCCATATTTTTTAAGACGATGCCGGCCAGAATGTTACGGTCAATGGAGAGCGCTACAGAACCATGATTACTGACTTCTTCGTACCTCAGTTGAATGGCATTGATGACACATTGGTATGGTTTAAACAAGATGGCGCAACATGTTACACAGCGGGTGCCACCGTCAATTTATTGGGGGAAATTTGTATTTGTGTATACCTCTATAAAAAAAAACAGCCCTATATAAAGAAGTAAAATAAAATAAATAAAACACTTTATATGGTTGAAACATTTATTATAGAATTGAATATTTATTGATTATGAGATAATATTTCCTTATTATGTACCTATTTTAACTTAATATCTATATAAAGATATACTGTTTTATTTTAATATAATATACATATACCAGCGGTGCTAGTTGAAGCTTGCCGGTTTTACTCATAGATGTCGCTAGAGATATGTATACATTTCTATGATTTGGCATCTTTGTCATATTTTTCTATGGACATTAACCTTCAAAAATACACAAGCTACATTCTGCCAAAATAGTAGTGTCATAGTTGTTTACCAAAGTAAATATGTCGAGTTTCGTTCCAAGTAAATCGCATTTGCGGCATTCGTTGCTTTTCTTATTTCATCAAAAGAAAAAAGCAGTTGAAGCTCATCGGTTGCTGGTAGAAGCTTATGGTGAACATGCTTCAGTGATTAGAACATGTGAGACATGGTTTCGTCAATTTAAAAGTGGAGATTTCGATTTAACAGACAATGAGCATCCTGGTGCAACGAAAAAGTTCGAAGACGAGGAATTGCAGGCGTTATTGGATGAAGACCCAACCCAATCGCAACAACAATTGGCCCAAACACTTAATGTGACCCGAGGAGCAATTTGCCAACGTTTAAAGCCATGGGAAAGATCCAAAAGTATGGAAAATGGGTACCACGCCAAATGAACGAGAGACAAATCGAAAATCGCACCGCCGCACGCACCGCCTTATACAGCTAAAGTGGTGAAGAACACTCTCAAAGCATTAAATCGGGAAATATTATCGCACCCGCCGTACTCTCCAGACCTTGCCCCGTTCGACTATCACCTTTTCGCATCGATGGGACACTCACTTGCAGAGCAGCGCTTCGCCAATTTTGAAAGAGTCGAAAAATGGCTCGTCGAATGGTTTGCCTCGAAAGAGAAAATTTTTTTGGAATGGTATCCATGATTTGCCTCAAAGATGGGCAAAATGTATAATTCCGATGGTCAATACTTTGAATAAAAAAAAATGAGATTCCCTTGAGAATTAAGCGTTTTCTTTATTGAAAAAACCGGCAAACTTCAACTAACACCCCTGGTATAGTAATTAGGACTTTATTATTACCCGTCTTCCAGAACTGCAACACTTGAATAGTAATACATTTCATATGAATGTTTAGAAAAACATACATGCAAGTTCATGCACTTCCTATTGCCGTATCCGTACACATTAAAATGACACAATAATTTCCATCGCCAACTTATTTCATCGCCGGACTTAGATCCGTTTGCTTTTTAGGTATGGATATAATCCATTAGACTTTACTATAAAAAATAAATGTTTGGTCACATTATGGCAAAAGTATTCTGAAGTCTTCAATAATTGGCAGCTTAAGCACAAAACTGTAAAGTTTTGGTGCAAAACAATAGATGAGCTACGTTTATAAATACATAATAATAAATCATCTTTATTTCTAACTTATTGCTGTAAGAAAAACAAATCATACTTATAAAGCAGTTTACGCATCTTATATATAAAATCAATCAAAGTTTGTCCGTTTGTTCGTATTTATGCGCTGCCATACCGGTCATACGGTTGCGATAAAACTTTGTCAGGTTATTGCTTGCACTTGTGCAAAAGGTTGCATACTATTATACATTAAGGGGATATTTGCTAACACAGAATCCATTACCGACCGACCACTGAAGAGGTCACACGTCTGTTCATGATTTTTTCAACCCTTTCCGGTCCCCCAATTTAAAAAAAAAAATCTAGGTAGACAGTTACATTCCAATTGTAAAAAAACTTTTGTCCTCTGCTCCACATACTGTTGTAATAGATACGAGTGAAAATGTAAGCTTGGAATTTAAATAAATAATACTAATGATGAAAAAAATGTTGAACAACATCCGACACGGAACCTAAGAGGAAAAAATCTATGTCTAATGAGATTCGACATTGGACCAGTAAGGGTTAAAGAATTTATATTGGGTACTGTTTTTGTTTTTTGGAGTATGTATATATATATGGAAATAATATTTTTTATGCTCCTTACCTTTCAATAACTCTTTTCTTTTCAAAAACATATAATTCGAAAAAAAAACTTATTTTTTCAATGCAAAAAATCAACTACGTAAAATATTACCTGGAATCAAAGAAAATAAAGTTGCGACGCAAAGAATACTGGGCCCCAACTTACAGCAGGTCTTATATATATATAAATATAAATAAAAACCAATATCTGTATGTTTGTTCATATTTTATGCGCTGTCTTGGTTCATTTTGCAACTTATACCTTGCACTTGCGCAAAGGTCATGGGCAAAGTTCAATTAGCTTAGGTGATTCGATTAGGTGGTGATAATAATTTTAATCAATCAAATATGAACAGCAAACATTGATTTTTTTACATCTACGATTACCCTGAAGCGCAGGATCAGCATGCCTTCATGTAATGCGGAAAGCGTGCTTCTCACAGCAACGCATATCCGGGTACACCTAGTATTAAGATTTATTATTCAGATGATTATTTTACACATCAAATTCAACTACACATCAATTTTCTTATATTTTTAACTTAAGACTATGAGATGATTCTATGTTAGAATCTAAGCAGATAAGTGCAGATCAATAAGCGTTACAACACAGAATGAACATCATAAGTACACATAAGAAAAAATTTAACTTATAATATAATCAAATACTGTTGATTAAAAAAGGTACATTTTTTACGTTGTATGAAATAAAATTACTTTTTGGTAACTTCATTGGTTGTACAGTAGTTTCAAAAAATATATATTGCAAGGTATTTTGAAAGTATTGATGATTGACCTTGCTTTGATTACATTGGCTCAGTCAATAAAATTATTAAAGTCTTTCCGTAATTACAAGTCATGAAACGCATCTCAACATGAAACTGAAAAATTTCATGTTTAGGTCGTCTTGCGCGATTATTGCTTTCCACTGCTGGTGCTATTCTCACACTATTTTAAAGTAACAGTTGTGTTTGAAAAGCGCCGTGGCGTAGTTGGGTAGACGCTCGACTGCGAAACTGGCGTCGCGTGTTCGATTCCCACCAATTGCAAAATAAACTCAAGAAAAATTTATTTTCAATTAGTCTGGGTGTTTATGATGCATTTTTATATTTACCTTCCCTTTTCTTGCTATCCTACCTGCAGACAAGCCTCTAGTAGCAGTTTTGCGAGTTATTCCATTAAAAAAAATATTGATAAACTATGAGTGTGATAAAATTTTATGAATAAATTTTAAACAACAATACATGCATCTAACAATAGATCTATTATACGCTACTTGGTATGGTGAATACTACACGGAAATTTTCACGTATATTAAATATCTTCAGAGATATGACAATTTATAATTTGTGCAATATATGTAAAAATAAAACCTAAAAAATGCCCGTCAACAGGGGGTTGATCTGACAAAATCACGTATGTGACATCCTGGTGCAGATAGCGAACAAAGATTGCTGATTTGTGATCACTATACCATACTTAAGATAACATGCCAGTATTGTACATTACAAATGTACATGAAAAAAAAAATTAAGTATATATATTTCGTTACTACACAGTGAGTAAACTGAGATCATTTTACATAGCTAGTTATGGAGTATGTTTTATGTTATCGAGAGACTGGATTTGGCAAACAAGTTGTGGGCTGGTAATTAGAAGATGGCATCTCCTTCGCGCCTGATTGCGGCCAGTTTGGCGCTCCGCGGGATAGTCACGCTGGTGCACTGCATGATGTTGTCGTGAATCATCTCCCTGCGGTAATCCACAACCACCGTAATGATGTAATATATGAAACCTAAAAAATTAATAATATTAACAACCGAGACAAATTACTTCACTTAACCTGTTAACCGGGCGGTCCGCTAACCAATTACGCAACTTGTAACGGGCGCGAATATTGATTCACTCCGCGTCTTAAATTCATGTCGAGACACGTATGGATGACTAATCCCTTTGTTGTTCGAAAAATATAAGTCCATTTATATAATACAATAAACATATATTTCAAGGACGTATTCATATGTCCTACCCGTACCCGATAGTGTGATAGTGTTTACGTTTGACATATTTATGCGTCCCGCCCGGTTAACGGGTTAACTTGGAAAAAATGGAAAGTCCAAAGAAATACATTGCTTACGATAAAGCAATTTGGCCGTACTACATATGGATAAAAAAATGGGCCTTTGCAGATCTGACCATACCAAGTGCAGGCACTAAAATAAGCCTTT
The DNA here is from genome assembly GCF_059751285.1 of Brachycentrus maculatus. NCBI lineage: Eukaryota > Metazoa > Arthropoda > Insecta > Trichoptera > Brachycentridae > Brachycentrus > Brachycentrus maculatus. Next base: position 865,641 of record NW_028280762.1, on the reverse strand, counting down.
GCAGATCTGACCGTACCAGGTGCAGGCACCAAAATAAGCCTTTGCAGATCTGTCCGGACCTGATACAGGCACGAGAATAGGGCCTTTATGGATCTGCCCGTACCTGGTACGAGAACCCCAGTGACCAATAGCTCAAACTGATTTAACTGTATTATTTTGTGAGCTATGTGTATTGACTGTAGTGGACTCTGTCGTCTAATGTCATTATTATTTCATGTTTTAATATCATATCTTTGAAATAGAAAAATGTCACTTTTTTCCAAATAAAATCTTGATTAAAACTCATCAGTCAAAGGGTTTTGCATTTTGGTATTGTATTTGTCATTGTCATTTGTCATTTTGGCATCTCGAAGATGAACCTTTCTTTAGATTCAAGTATTTATCACCCTTTAATAGTTCTTACCGATTATGATAGCGGTTACTGCCAGATACAAAAATCCGTCATTGACATTCTTCCCATAAAGCAGGTAAATGGACCTTGTCAGGAAGCAAATAGAGAAAGTGATGATTTCGAATGCCGTTGATATGATCCAAAGCTGGAGGATCACGGGACTTTGCTGAAAACATAGTAAAGAATTACTATCGTATAACACAAACGAGTCCCCCTTTGTATCAAATTTTATAAACTTAGTAAATAATACTCAAACTTTGTTTTCAACTACTGTTATTTTTGGTACTATTTTTTCAACTGGTTTTGACAAGCACTTTGTCAAGTTCAGAGATGGATACATAAAGTGCGTATCCATCCCTAAAACACACAAGGTACCCTAAACAAACCTGCGATGCTTGTTTCACAGTCAAGTGCCTACCCAGCTACCCACCAATAGCCATCACTGTAGTTAAATGGAAGTGTTGATAATTAATATTTACCCCTAAAATGGCCAAGAGGAGGATACCACCGAAGAAAATCGGCACAAATCCGGCCACCAGGAATGCGGTGTATTGGGCGGTGATGGGTTGAACAACCGGGAACTCGGTCAGCTCAAAGGTGAACTTGGGTTCCTTGCACTCCGGCGGCTCGGTATTGTTCAGGACAACTTTCCAATAAAATACGTCAATACACCCTACGATCTGAAAGCAGTAAACTTAATTGAAGAATGTTTTACAAATAGTGAGAGTGAAGTGTTTGAAAAATTGTGTACGGAAAAACCCTGGCATGATCGGCAGCAAAATAAAAAAAAAATACATAAAACTTGTGCGTAAGTAATACATAAAACTTGTCCGCACCCATCATGACATATCGCTCACTCCTTTTAAGAACATCATAAAATGAACGTCATAAATCAAAAATTGTCAATTTTCAGTTGTGCATGTTTTGGAATGCCCAGAAAATGTACTATATCCCAGCAAAAGAGGCATATTTTAAACTTAATATTCACCCGCTACAGGGCAGAAAGTGTTGTTTTTGCATTTTGAAGAAAAGATATTGTTTAATTATTTTTTTAAATAAACTAAATATTTTTCAAATGGCGAAATAACCTTCAGGTTTTACCTAAAAAGTTCTGTTGCACAGTAAAAAGTGGCTTGATATTTATTTTTAATACATTGTATTATATTTTTTAACGTTAAAAAAATTCTCCTGAAAAATAAAGTTTTTTGATTTATGACGTTCTTGAAAGGAGTGAGCGATATGGGATTGAATGCAGAGCGGACACCGCAGTAACAAAAAATGCGCTAATGAGTGTCAGAAATGAAGACTATAAGGAGCATATCTGGCAAAAGTCTTCTCCTTCCTGGCTACATCCCAGCTTATTGTACTTGTAGACTGCTGGGGTCAGCTTTCCTCAACCTCAGGTTATAGGTCTTTCTGTCCTGGACAACGTCACCTAGGCCATGCTTTCGAATCATGTTATCTTTCTGCATCACCCATTAATTCCTTGGTCTTCCTCTAGCAAGAGATATATCTGGCAAGAGTCTACCAGATGGAATAAGTAACACCAGGATAAGAGAAATATGTGAGATGGAAGATGTCGTTAGGTGGGGAAGGCAACGAAGGAGACAATGGTATGCGCATGTGAGGAGAATAGAACCATCCAGACTCCTCCACATTGCACTATACGGCTAATCCTAAGGTAGACGACTCCCGGGCAGACCACCAAAGATATGGATTGACAGCTAGGAATCGACATCTCAAGAGGCTATGGTATGCGCATGTGAGGAGAGTTGGCTCAGACTACCATCTAATGAATACCATCCAGAATATTATAATGAATACTATCCAGGCTTTTACTCCTTTCATCGCACTGCACGGCTAACCCCAAGGTAAACGAATCCCGGGCAGATCACCAAAGTGATACATCGTAGAGGGCTAATCCCTCTTAAAAAAACAGACCACAAGGCCTACTATATACCAAGAACAAAAAATGTATTTATTTATACTCTTCAAAACTAATACTTACAATTTGAAAAAGGGCAATGAAGACGGTTTTATTTCTCAAACTCGGCTTGATGTACAGTGTGTCCTTTATTTGACACATCACCCTGTAAATAAATGTAAAAATCATTACAAATGGACAGTTGTAATCTTCAATAAAAGTATGTTGAAATGCTGTATCTACAAATCGTGGGTGTAACGGCAAAAATAGTTTACTCGAAAACATGCAATGTTGATTCAATGATGCAGTATTATAAAGTTTTCAACGTTCTATAACCTGGCAAAATATACTAAGTAGTTTGAAATGTCATATTAATGTGGTTTTAAATGTAAATAAATAATAATTTCAAATGTAAAAACTTTAAGTTTAATAAAAGCGGGTATTTAATTCATATGTAAATAAATATAACTGATTTTTTCACTCTAATATTTATTCAATATCACCCTGGACTGGTACCTGAAGCGGAGGGCTGATCACCTTTCCTTCATGTGTTAACGATCAAGATAACACTGCGTTTATATTCAGTGCTCTATGCACCATTGGGGTGTGGATAAGGGTTTGAAGAAGAAGAAGAATTTTATTCAGGCTAAAAACTTCAAATAACAGTGATTATTCAAACGGGGATTTTAGAGTTAACGTTTTTTGCCAGTATACCCACGTTATATTTTTAGAGATTATAGCTATTTCGTAAACTAACTAACTTATTTATTGATTTGGAGTTTAATTTGTATTACTGCATATAGTAAAACCAAGATATAACGGACCTCTATTTAACGAGCTTCAGATATAACAGACAAAAAATCCAGTCAAATTATTGACTATTCGTCAGATAATGAAGTTTAACTATACTATACGCATTTTCATAATTTTACTGAGTGGATTATAAAAAAAAACAGCAAACTTCAGGTGCAAACAAAATTATATTCCTTTTTCAAAGCAGGATAATCGAAAGCAAGTGCGTTAATATCAAACGGCAATGTCATTTCACGACGAGTGTCCGAAGACAATAAATAGAATTTTGCTTGTGTTTTGTATTGTTATTTATATCTAAATACAGTCCTTATTTATATATATATTTTTTAATTATTTATTTTGAACCAATTTTTATTTTCGGCTTTAGCAGAACCGCCTCACCCCAATAAGTCCGTTATATCGAAGTTTTACTGTAATTATATTTTACATATTAAAATCAAAACACTGAGTCAACTAAGTTAAGTATTTTTTTTTTTTAAACATGAAAATAAAAAGAGTATTGTTTCCCCTTTTTAGGGTATTATCAAACTACTGACAGCTGTTCAATAATGCCCTTACAAGGCGAAACAACTATCACAATTTAAAAAAACTTATATTTGTTTTTTTATAAATTATACAATTTTTCAAATCCTCATCCGCACCCGATGGTGCATAGGGCACTGCATCATATAAATTCATCATTTGTTCAAACCCTTATCCGCACCCCAATGGTGCATAGAGCACTGCTTTATATAAACGCGGTGTTATCTTGAACGTTAAAATATGGAGGAAAGGTGATTAGCCCTCCGCTTCAGGTACGAGTCCAGGATAATTTTGAATAAATATTGGAGTGAAAAAATCAATTATATTTAAAAACAAATTAGTAGACTCGAATCAGTATTTTGATTTTAATATTTAAAATATAACTAACTAACTAACTAACCATCACGCCGCTTCACCGCAGGAGTAGACAGAGGAAATAGAATGCCACACTACTCTATATTTGCAAACATTCTCCGCCTCTCTTATGTTATCTGATAAAATATTTGTTGAACGAAGTACCCTGGTCTGCCAACTGACCTGCAGGGGATATCACCTTGCTTTGGTGTAAATACCTACAAAGATCACTTTGCAGCAATCCAATGCAGTGCCCTATATACCAGCTGGCGGAAAAGGGAGTTAGAAGAATTTGACTGCAAACACACCAATTATTAGTTGTTTGATGGAGTTTTCTATTATTTAACCTTTCCGGGAGTATAGACATAAATGGACGTCGGTTCGAATTTTTCTCAAAGAAGTATTGACGTTATTGAAGGTTGAAGTCCATCTGTCAGTTGGTATGATGTAACTTGTATAGCAATGACATCTGTGGATATTTGTTTGTAATTTTAAATAAAATAAAACCTACAGATGGTGAGTGTCATTTTTATTTTTATTATTTTTACATAATTTCTATCTTCATAATATACAGATTTCATTACAAAAATATTCTATTTATTGTTTCGGCATTAACTTTGTGGTAAGACATGTTACAATGATTAAAGAAAACACTTCGTTTTTTACCACTTGAGTTTTATTATAGACTACATGTTTCAGAAGTTAAACTTCCATCATTCAGGTCTGTACAATAACTAAAATATAAAATATAAAATTGTTCTATAAATAAGGAGAGGGGAAAGTAAGGGGAAGGGGTTAGTCAAGGGACGGAATTTGAAAAACAAAGGAAAAATGGAAAGCAATGGTGAAGAATTTCAAAAATATTCATGTAAAAAGAACCCACTCCCCAGAGAAAGTCGGACATCAATTATTGTACTCCCGAAAATGTTAACCCTAAATCACGGGATTTAACCGGCCTTGACGGGACCAACTTGACCGACCCAGGGCCGGATAGTGAAAAAGCCGGTTAGAGAGGGAAGTGAAAAACACATTTAAAAAAAACACTTTCGCAAGGAAGAAAAAAACAGTTTTTCCAAACACAAAGAAAACAAAACCATTCTTCTGTAGCTCGCACATTAAAAATAAAATTTTCGCAAACTGTAAAATATATGTACAAGAAAAAGTCACACATCACTGCAAATTATTTTTTCCAAGTTGCTAATTGTCTGCGTGTATTTTGGATGTGAGGCATTCGTAGAAGAGAACGGTTAACCCATTCGCATATCACTCACTCCTTTCAAGAACGTCATAAATCAAAAAACTTAATTTTTCAGGAGAACGTTTTTAAAGTTTAAAAATATAATACAATGAATTAAAATTAATTTCAAGCCACTTACTGAACGTTTTACTGTGCACCAGATGTTTTTAGGTAAAACCTGAAGGTTTTTTCTCCATTTAAAAAATATTTAGTATATTTAAAAAAATAATTAAACATTACCTTTTCTTCAAAATGCAAAAACAACCTTTTTTGCCCTGTAGGGGATAAATACTAAGTTAATAATACGCCTCTTTTGCTGGGATATAGTACATTTTCTGGGCATTCCGAAAACATGCCCAACTCAAAATTCACGATTTTTGATTTGTGACGTTCTTGAAAGGAGTGAGCGATATCAGTTTTTTTTTTTTTTTAATATGTATAGAAATACATTAATTGAATGTTTTCATTCAGTAAAAAAGGCATTTATAACATTTTTAGTGTGTCCAAATACTTCACAAATCACAAATCTGGATTATTATAGGTGTTATTTTTCATATTATTTTTTTTAATGTTACTCGTGACTTTTTTTACTAATTTGTAGATATCACACAAAATATGTTAACCCTAGATAACTAAACATTCGTCCAGGCGACGACGCCCTTCTCCGAAAAAGACAAGTGCCCTTACATCTTTGCACGCCGCACCCGCCAGGCTTTGTTTACGAAATAGTGATTTATTATTTAACGTCTCTCATTCCTAATAAACGATACCAAGTTATTTATACGAGTCAAGTCTATAGACGATTGTTCCATGTTGCAAAACGATCTCGATAATCTAGTGTCTTATTGTAATCTTAATCAGCTTTTTCTAAATGTCAATAAATGTTTTAGCATTACGTTCACAAGAAAAAAAAAAAAATTATGTTTGATTATGAAATTAACAATAGTCGGCTGACCAGGAAAACTGAATTAAGAGACCTTGGCGTCATAATGGACGAGAAACTTTTGTTTTCTTCACATATTGAAGCCTGCGTTAATAAGGCCTACAGAAACCTAGGTTTTATTTTTCGAACCACTAAACCATTTAAAAATACATCATCTCTTGTAACTTTATATAACGCTTATGTTCGTAGTCACCTAGAATTCGCCTCAGTCGTTTGGAACCCTCAGTACGCTATATATATAGCTCAACTTGATCGTATTCAAAATAAATTTCTAAAAATGTTGGATGGTAAGCTTCATTTAAGATTCAACTCTTACGAAGAATCTTTAGCCTTCCATAAATTATCTTCACTTAGTAAACGTAGGAATATATCAGATTTATGTTTTTTGTATAAAGTTATAAATAATATGACTGAGAGCCCCTATCTTCTTGCGCAGATACCTTTTCACTGTCCAATAAGAATCAATAGGCATAGTCATACCTTTTATAATCCAGCACCAACAAAGAACTATTCGAAAAATTCCTTTATTTATCGAAGTTGTGGGAAATTTAATGAATGTTGTACACACCTTGATATGTTCTACTCCAATCTTTCAAAATTTAAAGCTAAGTTGTTCGAAATCTTATAAACCTAAAAAAGTAATTCTATTCCCTGTCCTTTCCTTTTCTTCTTTTCCTATCACTGCCATCTCCTTTTCTCTTTATCCCATCCTTGTCTCATGTCTCTTCCTTTATATAGACCTCTCTTATGTATAGTTGTGAAGAACTATAATTGGTACTCATGATTTTATTTTTTGTATTCTGTATGTATCATATATTGTAACTGTTGTTCTTCCTTCCAGTTAAATAAAATAAAATAAAAATAAAATACTTATGTGTCTTATAACCAGTTACTATTTTTAATCAATACCTACATTTGATAATTTTCACGATTTTAATTGCGTAGTCCACCTGACGAATGTTTAGTTACTATGTATTTATAAATATAGTGTAGTTATCTAGAGTTAATAATATGGACATAAGCCGTGGTTTAAGCCGCGGCTTAAATGCGAATGTAAAATATTCTTAGCCGCCACGATATGGCGGCCGGTATGCCGGTGGGTTAAGAGAGCGTCTACTGTACCTTAATACAGGACTATTGTAAAATGTACAATGATAAGAAAAATTCACATTGTACCACAAGCATTTGCTAAAGAAAATTTTAAAAAGTATTTTATTTATTATTTCAGCATTCACTTTGTGAGACATGATAAAATTGCAAATTAAAATACTTGTTTTTTACCACTTGAGTAAAAAAGTGGTAAAAAAAACATTTTTTTTTTCATTTACAATTTAGAAAATAAGTGCAACATATTTTTGAAGAACTTTTTAAAAATAAAAACACAAAATATCGGTAAAAAAAATTAAGTTACTAGTTGCTACATTCTTTCCATCTGTTGCCTCGGCGCTCCCTAAAAATTAAATGTCCGCCGTAAATTTTACGAATATCCCGTAATCTAAGAATAAAATAGGGTTTAAACCATTTGTTTAACTTTTACTTTAATGTTTATAGTCATATATGTATGTAATGTATCATTGTTTTTTTTGTAAGAGCCAAAATCACTCGCAAACATTCTACTATATCTAGACATATGGATGTATAAAAATCGATTTTACATCCGTTCTTTCTATCGGCGTATAACAGGAACAACAGTTTCAATCGCATTTTCCTCCAAATAACGTTCCCCTTTCTACATATAATACAACATGCCGATAAGTGTCAATAAGCAAGCATAAAATACAAACCATTTCAACCTCTGAATAGTCGTTCTGTTGTGAACCATTTTCGAAGAATCAAAATTCGACGAACCGAAACGCCAAAATCGTAAATAACGACGTAGGCTTATTTGAACACAAATTACTAAACACTGGAAATGTACATATATTTCCCAACAGTAAACAAATAATTACACAAACACCTCCCGTGAAAATTGATCTGAATCCCAGACTGCCATAGACACAGATCAGCATAAACCATAGACCACAGACTCTAAATATTATAGGTACCTACTCCAAATATTGCTTCTTCAAAGATCCGTGGCTAAAAAAGATGTTATTTGTGGCCAGCGATAAAATATGAAACGCGTCAGGCAGTGAATAATATAATACACATTTCTTTCATTTATATTTTTTCTAGATCAACTGTTAGTTAATTCATTATTTGTATGATTCCATTACAAAATCAAAAATACCTTTTTTTGCCAGTAAGTTACAAAATAGGAATATGAATGTTACAAAGCAGAAATTTTATTGAATTTCATTCTCAATTTTAAAAAAAAGCTAGGCCACTGCTGACATTCATAGAAAGGGTATTTAGTGATGGTCTCTCATATCAGCCGCATTTCTCAGCTCCCAGTTACATTTTTATTTATTTTTACGTATACTTCATTCGGCCCTTCAGACACCATATTTTTTTATCTACTCGATAAACGATAACTATTGTTTATTTCATTAGCAGTTCTCTAATCGTCTGTCCTTTACTCTATTTCAGCGTAGTATTGTCTACTGTTATTTTTTTTAAGTCACGTTTTAACTAGATTTTATGGTTTTTAGTTCTCCGCCCTTTCTGTACCAAATTTTATGCCACAAACTACGAAATTATGAAAAAAGTTTTTTATTTATCATTATTTTTCCTTCTAGAACATCCAATATTTGAGAAAATCAGCCGGGATGGGTAATATATACTGCGAATAACCCAGTATCATATACAGTAAACCCCTCTATATCGTTGAGGTAGGTACCGCGTTGTCAAAGGTAACGTTATAGGGGTTTATGTTTTTAAACTGTTTTTAAATTTGAAATGGCTCATTTCAGTCTTTTCCGCTTATTAAATGTAAAAATGCAATTTCAACAATTAACCCCTTATAACATTCCCTCCCAATATGATAATGCAGTACCTATCTCAACGTTATAGGGGGTTTGCTATTAAGTTAAGGTGTTATTAATACAAAGTAAATTATTACAGTTATTTTCATTAGTTATTTTTAATTAATAAATTCACAATAAATAAACAAATAAATTATTCATATACTGATATCATAAAAAGTGAACGTTAATAAATAATATCACAAGTTGTCATAAAATAAATTACTTTAAAAATATTGTGGGTGACGATTAACATAAAATGTAAGTACATGGGACCTTGCTTTAAGGGTCATTTTTCGATAAGTGCAAGAAGTAGCAAGATTAAATGGTTCTAGCACCTGTATAATTTTGACATGTCATAGTGAATTAGTTTGAATCACGTCCGAAGGCTAACTAATTTGGATAAATCAAGTCACACTTCGAGAAAGGTTGAGTTGGACGTACATTCGAAGTCCTGGCGTGAGAATAAGCCAGTGGTGATCTTGTAGAGCTAAATATCAAGTCCTTTTTTTAAAAAAATATTTAACGTTAAAATCAAACATTTTATTAAAATAAATGAACTGCAAAAATACCTTTTTTTTTAAAAATATGGATAACGTTAAAATCAAACACTTTATTGTATTTTATTAAAATAAATTAACTGCAAAAATACTTTATGGAAAGATATTTGTGTACTGATTAGTTATATTTTTTCATTTGTTTCTTTTAACCGCCCTACATATACGAGCGTACGTGATACACACGATTTTTCTTCACCATTCCGCGCTAACCCGTATGACCTACGCGCACAAGAAAATATATCTGTTCCAAAAATATTTACTGCGTACCGGATACACTGACAATTTTTTTCATGTTACATACCTGACAATATTTGTTGTTGTGATTTTTTGCTTGTTTATAAAAAATATGCCTGAAAATAACACAAACGTAGAGTGGTTATACATGCTTCTTGCCTTATTTTTTTTTAATTGCATATTTATTATACCTGTCTATTGTTTTATATTTTTCTATGTATTTGTTTAACTTTCTTATTCATGTTTCAGTCTTGCCCATGTACCAAAATGAGAAATGTGAATTACTCATCGGGAAATTATATCCATGACTTACGTATGTAATATGTTTTGAATTTTTTTTATAAAAAACACAAAAATAAAATTTGTGGCAATGGTTTCGCCTTGATATAATATTTTCAAATTAATTTATTATTAGATTAAAACCAATATTTTTAGCTTTTCCACTTTTTTATTTGACCAGCGACCGGGTTTCATCAGTCTGATGATGTCGGTAACGACGTCTGATGATGTCGGTAACGACGAAACCCGGTCGCTGGTCAAATAAAAAAGTGGAAAAGCTAAAAATATTGGTTTTAATCTAATAATAAATTAAAAATGCAATTCCATCACGAAGTGTCAGTGGATAATATAAATCTATTTTCAAATTAATCGCATTGATTTGAAAATGCCATTAGGTACAAGGTGAAACAAATGTCATAATTTAAAAAAAAAATAAAACGGAGTTCTACAAATTAAACGTCAAATCTGTAAATCAAACTCCCAGTATTTAGCTCTCGAAAACCGTCCCTTGGGTCACTCTCATATAATTGACATCCAACTAAACGTTCCCAATTCTACTGTGACGAGTATTGAAAACGATATTAAAACGTAATTACAGGTCAAAATTTTTAAATATGCAAACTAAGAATTTCTCAAAGCAAAAGGTCTGTGCGATTAGGACTCGCAGGGTCCGCATTTGACAGCATGAAGGCTGTCTAGAGAGCGGATTTATACTCGGTGAAGACCAAATGCCGCCTATACAATGCCTGCATTGCTCCTGTTCTCTTATACGGCTGTGAAACATGGCACCTTAAAAGGGCCCAGAGCAGCCGTATACTAAGCTTTGAGAATAGGTGTCTGCGGAGAATTTTAGGCGTGCGGTGGTTCGACTTTGTGAGGAATGAAGAGATAAGGCGTAGGACGCAGCAAATCTTGGTCACAACTGTCGTCAAGAAAAGGCGATTCATTTGGCTTGGCCATGTACTTCGCATGCCTCCTGAGAGCCGCCATCAAGCTTGCCTCTTTTACAAGGCATCAGGTTCGCGCCGCCCAGGACGACCACTGCTAACAATTCGTCGGCAGTTCTCGTCAGAACTTTGGGATGCGGATCTGACTTGGGAGGATGCAATGGAGCTGGCAGCCGACAGAAAAGCCTGGAGACAGTTTGTGGATTCCATATGCTCCACCTAGGGAGCGGATATGGTTTAATAATAATAATAATAAAAGGTCTATGGAAAAAAATTGTCAGTCGAAAGCTCCTATCTCGTATCCATACTAATTAATCGTGTTTCTGCAACCTACTGCCTCCAATCCAGTTATTATAGAATTAATCATTTCCTTCTTATAACTTGAAACCACTATCAGGAAATAACACGTTAGACCTGGAAAACAAAAATAATTATAAATGCAGTCATTAATAAATCTTGAGTCCTATAAGATAAAAAAATGATGCATTTATCGCGTAATGCATACAAAAAAGTACTCTTCAAATTGTATTCAGTTACTTTTGTGTAGTTATGTATGTTTGTACATTTTTTTGTGAGGTCAAGGGATCTTGCATCCCTTATGTCACTGCGACCATATTAGGTCTATTGTGACCTCCCTCTGTATCACAGCTCACTCTCAAGACCTACATGTGCCATGTAACTTACGACCTGTCTTGGTGGTAGGAGCTTCACCTTCTCAGAGTCCAGCAGTGGTCCTCCAAGGATGTGACTTCGTTTGCGAGCGAGTGCGTCACAATGATAAGGAATGTGGATTGGCGTTTCGTTATCCTCCATACAAAATCTGCGTACTGGGGAGTCATGCAGTCCAATTATTGTCATGTGTTTCCTCAATCTGCAGTGTCCTGTCAAGGTCCTGGTTAGGATCCTTATTTGTTTTTTTGCTAAGCTCTAAAGTTTAGAGCTTCTGTGGTAAATTTCTGCGAGTACCCCATGATCAGTTCCTTTGCGTGTTTCATCCCTGAGCTGTGTTGGACCTTGCTCTTGTCCATGGCCCAGTTTTTTAGACTAAACTTGAAAGTGATGGCGCAAAGGGGACTGCATCATATAAACGCCGTGTTATCTTGATCGTTAACACGTGAAGGAAAGGGCATTATAACTTGAATTCTCGTTGGCACCAAGTTATTGAACATAACTGCGCGTAATTAACTAAAACACTTTTTGTAAAGCATTGAAATAAAGCGAAAAATACGAAATAACTTTTTCCCCAATCCAATATATGTATTATTTTTTGACATCTCATCAAAGATGAAGAAGAATATGGAAGTCTGGGCATTTACGGGGCTGACGACCGTCATAGGCTGGTTTGAGTGATCACTTTACACACGTGTAACATTCACCAATTCTACCCATTATTGACAACCACACTACTTGAATTCTTGGAAGTTCTATATATGAACCAATTTAGAAACCTTGTTCTTGAATCACTAGAACTTCACTAGAGACATCTATTGGTGAGATGTAAAGAAGCTTTTTATTAAGCGGAAACTCTTATATTAGTATGTGAGATCCGAATCCTGGATTATAATCACACACATGAGAAACGCCAGAAAATACCATTTTCATTTTTATTATTAAGCTTATAATTTGACCAGATAATTTATTTACAACATTTTGAGTGTGTCCAAATACTTGTTCACAAAATCTGGATTATCTCCAATTACAGGAGTTATTTTCATATTATTTTTTGACATCTCATCTCATCAACTTTGATGAGATGTCAAAAAATAATATGAAAATAACTCCTGTAATTGGAGATAATCCAGATTTTGTGAACAAGTATTTGGACACACTCAAAATGTTGCCAATATATGTATATAATTATTATTATAAGTGTTACCTGATTGGATCAAAATTATAACAATTGTCGTAACTGCTATTATAAATGAATTTGTGGCCATCTGGACAATACCCACATGTACGCCTTCAAATAACGAAATGGTTAATAGGACTTCATTCAAAATTATCCAAATATTCATATACTTAGGAAGGTTCTGAAAAAAATATATAACAAAATATTACAAAAAGTGTATGGTGTAACCAGTGGAACAATGTGTTTTTTTTTAATAGGATAGATTTCCGAGCATTTTATTCGCGTCTGTAGTGCAGTGGTTAGCGCGTTAGACTGTCGTGCTGAAAGACTAGGACTCGAACTAAAACAGTTAAAATCAGCAAATTATCTCGTAAAAATGTCACTTTTGACCTTAAAAAAATCATAATAATAATAATATTAAAAACTGGATGTATGTACATATATCCCGAGAGGCTGTTATATAAATACCAAGCTTCCGTATACTTCTTCATCTATGTTGAGATCTCAAAATAAAAATAAAAATAACTCAAAAGTGGAGAAAGCTAGAATTATGTACAACTATTTGGACGCACTTAAAATGTTGTGAATCAGTTTAAATTTTATCGGCTGCTCTATTCAATGTACTATTGGAAACTAACTAACTAACTAACCATCACGCCGCTTCCCCGCAGGGGTAGGCAGAGAAAATAGAACTCCACACCAATCTGTCTTTGCAAACATTTTTCGCCTCTTCCACGTTCATGCATCTCCTCATACATACCCGCCGATTATTACGACTCCTAACCTGACCACTTTCAAGTATGTGGCATACCTGATCGTGACATGTTTTTCTCGGTCTTCCTCTGCTCCTTTTTCCAATTACATTCCCCTCATAAATTTGTTTACCGTTCTTTCTTATATCATTCGTTCTACATGTCCAAACCATCTCAACACATTTTTTTTCATTCAAACCCTTTTCCGCACCCCAATGGTGCATAGGGCACTGCATTATAAACACAGTGTTATCTTGATCGTTAACACACGAAGGATATGTGATCAGCCTTCCGCTTCAGGTACCAGTCCAGGGTGATATTGAATAAATATTAGAGTGAAAAAATCACTTATATTTATTTGACCCCCCCTGGGAATCGAACCGGGACCTCCAGAACGGTAGCCGAGCGTGCTGACCATTACACTAAACTTCTTAATTTTATCTATAATTCTTACCTCAGCTTTGCATTCCTTCGGAAAGAAGTGGAATGATGGATTATCTTTAAAAATATATAAAGGGTTACCTTCATAATTCCGACGAGCAAAAGCAATCCTAAAGCGAGATAAATTACTCCTAGGATCAGTAAAGTGAAGTCAGTACTGTCAGCACTGGGTTCGTTACTACTTTCAGTCGAGTTATATCGAGGAACATTTATTTGACTCAAGATTCCAACGCTACCATTCATCTAAAACAAAGGATACACATTTTATTAAAAAATCATACAGTTTAAAAAAACACTAGGACATTAAACGTACAAGTTACTTAAAAAACATCCTCGTTTCACAACCTTTTCAATAAGGTATAAAAACCCATACTTTATTTTATTTATTGTTTCGGCATTAACTTTGTGGTAAGACATGTTACAATGATTAAAGAAAACACTTGTTTTTTACCATTTGAGTTTTATTATAGACTACATGTTTCAGAAGTTAAACTTCCATCATTCAGGTCTGTATAATAACAGTATAATAATAGTTATTATACAGACCTGAATGATGGAAGTTTAACTTCTGAAACATGTAGTCTATAATAAAACTCAAGTGGTAAAAAACAAGTGTTTTCTTTAATCTTTGTAACCTATACTTTTATTAGAAAAACACATTAAAAACTAATTTTAACCACTGCAGAGAATATCTTTTATGAAACGAGGATATTTTTTGAGTAATTTGTGCGTTTAATGTAACAGTTTTTTTTAATTGTATGATTTTTTCGAAGTAAAGTAAAAAATATGATTAAAATGAAAAACACTATTAGTCATAGTAATCAAATTATAACTGTTTTTTTTATATTTTCTTGCTTATTAAGCTTTGTCATTGAGTCCTCTACAATAAAAATATTTTTATGGCATTCAAATAGCCAATTTTATTTTTATTCTGTCACTAACGCCCAAAAATGGGTATTTTTCATATGATCGCTAAATTCCAAATATCTCAAAAACTATTTAACATTCGGCCATACATTGTAATAAATCAGGTTGCAAATATTGTAAAAAAAATGTACCCCAACGAACTCGTGGTAAACAGAAGTATCCAAGTTACACAAGGTAGTACGAGTAAGGGTATGCAACTTCGAGCGCCGTAACCATTGCTGGTATTCTATTTTTCCTACCTGCTAATTCTTCGCTAGTTCCTTTCTTATATAACGGACCAGATCAATCAGAACCTAAAATCTGGTGGTATCAAAATCGGAGGTTATGTATGACTAATCAGGATGCCTGAAAAATGCTATATGGAAAAACCCTGAGATGAAGATCGGCAGCAAGATCAAGATATAAAAAACTTGTGTCCGACCCATAATGACGTATGGAATCGAAAGTAGAGCAGACACCGCTGCCACAAAAAAACGCGCTAAGAGTGTCAGAAATGAAGACTCTGAGAAGCATAACAGGCAAGAGTCTTCGAGATAGATTGAGAAATGCCAAGATCAGGGAAATATGCGAGATCGAAGATGTCGTTAGGTGGGGAAGGCAACGAAGAAGACAATGGTATGCGCATGTGAGGAGAATGGAACCATCCAGACTCCCCCACATCGCACTGTACGGCCAACCCCATGGTAGACGACTCCCGGGCAGACCACCAAAGAGATGGGCCGATAGCTGGGAATCGACGTCGCAGGAGGCTAATCCCTCTTAAAAACATGCCGTAAGGCCTATATAAGAAGAAGAAGAAGAAGAAGATGTATGACTAGATGAATGGATGTGAAGGAAGCGAGGAGTGTATGACTGTAGAAGAGTGTTCAATAATTATAATTTGATACTTACAATCTGAAACCAGGCAATCAGGAGGCATCCCGCCCTCAAGGAACATTGGCAACAGCATTTCTTGACTTTCAACCATGCCATCTTGTCGACAATCGAAACAATAAATCGTTTAGCTTTGTTATCCAGTCCTTTGATCCATCAGAACCAATATTATCATGTCACTTTACACAATTGTTATTATCTGTCTTCGCAAACCTTACAATACCCTTCACAAACTCGCACGTAAAATTTATGAAGTGTTAACTATACAACTAGAACTATAGTGTTAACTATACAACAAGAACAAGTTAAGAACTATACAACAATAATTCCATCTCAAATATGCAGTAGACGCAAGTCGTTTGTGAGTGAACGGATCTTATTTACCCGTTCAATTACATTGATTCGGATCAAATCCGTGACGAGGTCCGAGTTAATCTCCTAATTCTTTTTTTTTAGATGGGATTTGCATTTTTTATTTAATCGCTGGTCCGCCTCCATAGTGTGGTGGTTAGCGAGCTAGGCTACCATGCTGGAGGTCCCGGGTTCGATTTCCAAGAGGGTAAAAATAAATATTAGTGATTTTTCAGTCTGATATTTATTTAATATGACCCTGGACAGGTACCTGAAGCGGGAGGCTGATCACCTTTCCTTCGCGTATTTAACGATTAAGATAACACTGCTTCTATACGATGCAGTGCCCTATGCACCATTGGGGTGCGGATAAGGGTTAGAAGAAGAAGAGAAGAAATCCCAAAGGGCCACAACGAAATAAAATTAAACTCTTTATTCCAAGAATGGTATCTGAATCGTCAACATTTTCATATTGGAAAATGACACCCATGATTTAGAGTTAGAAATGTCCATTTCATTTAGAATCATGGGGGTCTTATTCGAATATGAAAATGTTGACGATTAAGATACCATTTTTGGAATAAGGACATTAATTTATTTTATTAGCATTGTGCCCCTTTGGCATTTAACCAGCGATATATGTACGAGTTTCTCGGTTCGAACCCACTCTGCCACAATTTGATACCCATTTCTAATAATGAACCGCTTAGGCTCACAGAAATAGTATGAAATTAAAATATTTGTGTAAATAATAAAAAAAAACACAAATATTTCTCTTTTTAAAAAAAAAATAAATTAAAAATTAAAAACTGTTTTTTCAAAATGTCATTTGCGTCTAAGGTTTCACCTTTTGGTCTTATATATTTATTTAAATAGGTAGGGAAATAATAATTAAAAGAACAATTATTTAAATTACACATATCAGGCACTTATTTTTAATTTATAAATTCATTCAATTGATTACAATAAAAATTCAAGCGTCACAAACTTATAATATACTTGATGATTTTTTTTAAAAAACACACATGCATTTATGCTAACAAAAAATATAATATCCAAAGATAGATCTATAATTTGAAAAATATGATTTCGTATAAAAACTAATATAAAATTAAAAACCATATTTTGTATTCAATCTGTGGTCGGCCGAAATATGTCAATAAAAAAAATCGTATTAAAAACCGCTTATTTATGGTATCCCCAACAATACAGTTATAATCTTTTAGGGTAGGTAGGTACAATAGTATTTTTTTTATTCGTATAAAATATTCTGGTGACTTTTTTTGACCGGGATTTTAACAGTACAATGATTTTTGATTCTTTGAATTACTTCTCGCAAGTCTGATTGGCCAAAATCCTACATGGGCGATTCTAACACTGACTTATTATAGAAAAACTAATAACAATCTAGCTAAACTTGAAAAATGTTTCAGACCACTCATTAGAAAAATGTGTATAAAAAATATAATATAATTATTTCAACATGAAAGTATAGGTACATTTTATTAAATATTAACTTATAAAATATATTTATAATGAACACTCTATATCTTAATTTTATTCATTTTTGTGATATCATGGAAAACAAAAAAGATTATATTTTCATTATATATATTTCATTATATATATATTATATATATATTTATTTATATATATATACTATATGTGTGTGTCTATAATATTTGTGGTAGAAAAATATCAAAATGTCAAAATAATTCATTGAAAGGTTGATGAGTTTGAATGATGGAAACCATTTTTGTAGCTAAATATTTGAAATTGCTTAAACTGTAGGTATCATTTTTTTATGATAAACCTTTTAAACGATTTTTTTTAATATAAAACATTGTAAACGAAAAAGTCATTTAGAGTATGTGTGATAATGAAAAGTTTTCCAATTTACTTTGGAAAACACAATTTATTAATTATTCTGAAAGTCTGCTCAAAAATCGTTATTTTTTTAAATTATTTGTTGGATACAAATCGATATAAATTATCTGCCTTTATAAAGGTAATTGCGACATCTACAATAAAATCTATTTTGTTTTGTTGCTTCAGAATTGAATTTCATACCATTTGTATCCTGATTATAATGCAGTATGTACATTTGAACATTGAAATACTACTTTTAGAACTGTAGTATATTTTTAAAAAAAAGTATTATTAAACAAAATAATTATATTATAAATTGTGTTTAATAATAAAAAATATTTAAAAGCGTATTCTATTACATTTCTTTGAAATATAAATCATTACATAAAAGTAAGTTTCTTTTGTTATCTAAGAACTATCCAGTTTTTAAATGCCCCTCTTCTTATTACATCATCCCAGGTAGGATTTATGGTAGCGAGACTGATATGCACACATTTTCAATACTCTGCTACCATAACACCATGGTTTGCATGCAAATTGTATGGGACACTTACGATAACATGTTGTTTTTTTTTAAATTTAAAGTACACGATCATCAGTGGCGTGCACATAGTTTTTAATCAGGCAGAAGGGTTGGGTAAGGATAAAGCATAGTAGGCACTGGTCGTGTTTCTATATGGAAAACGAGTAATCCAGGGTAGGCACTGCTTTTCTGCCTATATACAATGCTCGCCTCTGGCGATCACGTATGTATTACGTATGTTTATGAATACATATACTTAAAATATTTATTATTTCATGCTATATCCAAAATAGAACATAACGAAAACCAATTTAACGATAACAATGAGAACGTATTGGCGATTTGCCAATATGTTTAGGTTTCATAGTCTTTAGATCATTTTACCAGCATGCTTACTACTCACTCGTTAGTCATCCATAAACTATTTTTAAAAATCTTCTTTTGCATTGATGATATATGGTAATATTTTGTGGGTTAATACAAGGTACATATAACTTTGTACTGTTAAACCTCGATATAACAGACGTCTTTCTAACGAACTTCAGAGAAAACGGACAAATAATTCGTGAAATAAATATTACACGCATTTTCGTAATTTTATAGAGTAAATAAAAAAATAAAAAACTGCAAAAGTACAAACAAAACTAAAGCAAGGGTGTCGATATCAAAGAGCAACGTCACTTCATGACGCGTGTCCGAAGACAATAAATAGAATTTTGTTTATGTTTTGTATTGTTTTTTTAAATATCTAAATGCAGTGTTCATATTTATAAATTTTGTTTTTATAAAACGGACTTCCGGCTTTATCTGACACCCCTTCTCCCCCAATAAGTCCGTTACATGGAGTTTTTACTGTATTTGAACGTTTTCAATTGGGTTTTTTTCAAAATAATTGCAAAGAGTATTTGTTGTATTGTATATTAACATTTAAAATAAAAAACAATAATTAAAAAGCAGTGCTGTCTTAAAAGTATGGCACACTTATTATGGTATTTAGTTGCCTATGACACTATGAATCTTCCCATGGGACAATCTGATCGCGGTGGTGACTTATCTAGTGTGGAAAGGTAAATAGCCGCAAGTTAAAAACAGTAGTTTTGACAAAAACGAGTTTATATTTAACTTTAAATAATGCTTTTTGCAAAAAAATGTATAAAATAATTAAAAATTTCCGGCTTTTTCGATAGTAAATATCTCAGTAAAGGAAAATATTATATATGATACGTACGTGCAAAAAAAGTGAAAAATTTTCTCCATTAACGAGCGACATTTCGCATGAGTTACAAGTCCCCTTTTCACGACATTCACTTGTGAGCCGAGACTTTCACGCCAGTCAAAAGACAAAATATTTCGCTTAACGAGTAAGATTCTGGAAAGCATTGTGCTCGTTATGAGAGGTTCCAATGTATTGTATATAACCCGTACTCTTATGATAATTCAAACGCTTAACACTGATAAGACAAACACTTCCGTAAAATACAGAACAGCATAAAGAAAAGCAACCAATGCCAACTATAGTTTTAAAGAATACTCGGCATCAGCTGGGGCAACAGAGAATCAGCTCTTGCCCATTCTAAACTCCGATGTTTCCTCCCACGATTTCCTTTCTGAAACTGGACACCACGACAAGGAAGTAATATGTAAGACCTGAAAAATAAGCACAACAGTGTAAACATCTATCTTGGAATTTTATGATTTTAAAACTAAAATTATTTATATTAAAATAATAAAATAACAACTATATTTTTTTTTATATTACCTAACGTCCAAGTGACTCTGAAATCTAGCTACGGATTATGCAACACCGCTTATCATGGTCCTACTTAGGCTCGACTTTATAATTTTATAGCCTATACCTACTCGTCAGTGGACTTACTCTTTATGTTTAAAGTTATTATAATTTAATTTGTTTCATGAGTGAAAATTCTAGGCAAAAACACTCACTATGAGCTGGACAAGATTATTTGTTATACACACAACATGGCAAGGGTGGCAAACCATGATTTTATAACTATAAATTGATCTTTAATTTATATTTGAAGCACCAACTTTGTGATTTTCCATTTTATAATTAAAATGTAACTTTGTTTTCAAATCACAAAAAAAATATTATAACTTAATTATAGTGTCTACCGGTTTCGAAGCTAACCGCTTCTTTATCAAGACTGATTAATTAATACTAAAATTTAAAATGTAAAAATTTAGTATTAATCAGTCTTGATAAAGAAGCGGTTAGCTTTGAAACCGATAGACATTATAATTAAGTTACAATAAAATATTTATGGTGATTTTAAAACAAAGTTACATTGTAATTAAAAAAAATTCTGACAAAATCACGGGTTGTTGTGTTTATATAACATATAATTTTGTCTATCCTGTCTCTTAATCATGTAAGATGTGGAACGGTATTCACACTGACAGTATATGAATATATTTTAAAAATTCTTAATTATTTTATAAAATACAATACGTCCAATTTGATTTGAAAAGCCTCCAATTTGGTTTGTAAAACGTTGAATTTGAAGCGAAAATCCTGTAATAATAAAGGCTTGCCGCTTAGGATGGCTGTTGCCATCCATGTAGCATTTCTGGTCGCGGTGGCGGCAGATAAGGTCGCAAAGCACCAAAAATGTGATCTATATCGTTACATGAGAACAGAAACGGGGCAGGGGTGAACACGATAGGTGTACAAATCATAAATTTACCTATTTGGATCAGGGCTGCGACGAGAATCGTTGCTCCTCCAGCGATGTTGCCTCCGACCAACAGGGTGATCGCCTGGATGAGGGCTCCGATGGCATATATGATGAGGAAAACCACATTTATCACCACCCACATGTTCACATAATCGGGACGCCTCTGAAAAATAAATCAATGGATAGTAATTCGATTTTCTTATTGCCCATTTAAATATCATATGATAGGCGTAGCGCTCATGCTGGCCCTTCGTAAATACCTTGTAAGTACCCTCGTATCTTTTTTTTAAAGGAATAACCCGCAAACCTCTATTGGAGTCAATGTTTCTGAATGGCCTTAGACAAGGAATCAACAATTTGATTTACCTTCTGAACTCCAATGAGCAGGATGACTCCGAACACACAAGCGATGATTCCTCCGATTATTTGGGTGACGTAACTTGTTCCACTAGACCCGCCATGTTGCGCAGAGTTGCCCGACACCACGGCTATAATTGCGAGGATTGCAATTAGGATTCCACTGATCTAAGACAATAAACGACATTAAATTAATTACGACATTAAATTAATTACGAGAGTTAAATGTAATAGATTGACCAATAATTTGAATCCAGTCAGGAATCCAAAAATGAACTAAATGAATGAACTAAAAAATATTTAGACTTTGTTTTTTGATCCACTCACATTTTTATTGACCAACTAGTTTCGGCAACAACCTGTTGCCGTCTTCAGGGTTTAATTTATGACTGACCCTGAAGAGGGCAACAGGTTGTTGCCGAAACTAGTTGGTTAATAAAAATGTGAGTGTATCAAAAAACAAAGTATTTTTATTTCTCAAAATAATATATCAATATGATCCACAAAATTAATGCTTTCAATATTCAAAACATGAAAAATATTTTATGGTAAGATATTTGTGTTAGTGATTAGTTCTTTTTTTCTCTTTTTTCCTTTTAAACATGCTTTTTACCTTTTTTTATTTGCCTATTTACTGTACCTTTTATTGCTTTATATTTTCTATTTTGCCCTGTATTTTTTTGTTTGTTACTTCCTTATCGTTCGCCTCCGTAGTGTAATGGTCAGCACGCTGGACTACCGTTCTGTAGGTCCCGGGTTCGATTCCCAGGGGGAGGTCAATTAATATTATTATTTTTAAGTATTTTTTTTTCACTGTAATATTTATTCAATATTATCCTGGACTGGTACCTAAAGTGGAGGGCTGATCACCTTTCCTTCATGGGTTAGCGATCAAGATAACACTGCGTTTATATAATACAGTGCCCTATGCACCATTGGGGTGCGGATAAGGGTTTGAATTAATTGAATGAATACTTACTATGTCCTAAAATGAGTTATGGAAACTACTCATCGAGAATATTATATGCGTGACTTATGTATGTAATATGTTTAAAAAAATGTTTTTGGTTTGATTTTTATTAAAAATATTAATTTATGCTTATTTCTTGGGTGTTTTTGGAATAGCTGATGCCTGTTTCAAAAAGTTCACCTTCTGAAGCCGTGAAAGCTTTCAACATTGCCATCAACTAGACTGAAGAAATCGTCCAGAACACTGAGGAATTGATGGTTTTGAGACGAATTCGTGATTTAGCCATTGAACGCCAATTAGGTTCGTTTGTTGAAAAAAAACATAATTAAAAACTTACAATTTGCAACCAAGCGATGATCTTCGACCCAGTCTCCAAAGTACACCCACAGCAGCATTGCTTCACTTTTGGGAGAGCCATCCTGTTAGCAACAAACGAAAATATAAATAAATTGTGACTGAATGCGATCGTAAAATACTTACATTCAACTTTCGCGAGTTGAGACAATATTGATGTAAAATAATAAGGATATGGTGAATTTTATACAGCGAAAAATTGATAACATACTTATGCTTTCAAAGTACCTGTCACTGCTAGCGGGACATATAAGTTAACGCTAACAGGTGTGTACAATGATTAAATACCTATATAATATCTACTCAAAAAAGAAGAAAACTAAATTAATGGATGAGTCCGAATGGAAACCAAGAGTTTCTTTACAGGATCTGGGAATGTGGTGTGGTTCCAGAATGTATAAAGTGATGACTTAAGCCAGCCAATACCAGGTCGTTGGCCCATTTTTACTTAGTATAAAAAGATGCTGCATCTCTGTTGGGACATCTAGTAAATCTTTGAAATGTATTGTTTTTAAACATACACGCACACGCACATACACGCACACACACACACACACACACACACACACACACACACACACACACACACACACACACACACGCATACACACACATGCGACAGTATAGTTAAGCATATAAGCAAGTATACCATGATCTAACACACGGTAGCGCTACGTATTGCGATTTGAATAGTTAAAATATTTTTGATTTCCCTCTTATGGTCGTAGTGTATCTGAGGAATACGATATTGGTTAATCTATGAATGACGTCATGGTGTCACATCGTCGAATTTCCTCTCAAGGGTATACGCCGTCATTTGCCATCCACACATGGCAGCACTTATGGCGCTAAAGAAACGAACCGCTTGAATTTCCTATAACGTCTATAATAACGTGGCCGGGTCGATTAATACGCAGACTGACGTCATAAATCAAAATGTACTTTATTTAGAAGTTACATGTCTGGGTACCCTTCAAAGTATTCATCACCCCATGTTTCATGTTTCCACTTTTGGCAACAGTCCTGGAACGCTTCTTTTGTGGTATACTTCAGCTCTTTTGTCGCATTTGCCTTAATCTCGGGAATCATCTCAAATCTTCTTCCTTTAAAAGGTCTTTTGATATTGAGGGACGAGAAGAAGTCATAAGGAGCGAGATCAGGTGAGTAGAGTGGGTGGGGAAGAACACTGATCGAGTATTTGGCCAAAAACTCACGAGTACTGAAACATGAATGGGCTGAAGCCAATAAAACGACAACGCTCGCAACCCATTTTAATATTACTTTTTGGCATCTCATCAAAGATGAAGAAGAATATGAAAGCATGGGCATTTACGGGGCTGACGGCCGTCATAGGCTGGTTTAAGTGATTACTTTACACACGTGTAACATTCACTAATTCTACCCATTATTGACAACCACACTACTCGAATTCTTGGAAGTTCTTTATATATGAACCAATTTTTGAAACATTAGTGTGGTTGTCAATAATGGGTAGAATTGTTGAATGTTACACGTGTGTAAAGTGATCACTTAAACCAACCTATGACGGTCTTCAGCCCCGTAAATGCCCAGACTTCCATATTCTTCTTCATTTTTGATGAATTGTCAAAAAATAATAAAAAAATAACTCATGTAATTGGAGATAATCCAGATTTGTGAACAAGTATTTGGACACACTCAAAATGTTGTAAACCCATTTAAATGTTAAAAATAAAGTTATGTTGCGTTAAATTAAGTTATGTTTGGAGTTTGCTCCACTCCATTTTTCTCTATACTGCTGAAACATGGACCATAAACTTTTCTGAAAGGAGAAAAATTGCCGGATTGAAAAGTGGTGTTGGAGGCGCATGCTCCGAATCCCATGGACAGCTGGAGTCACCAACGAGTCCATTCGTTAGGAGCTGCACTTGGATGGCTTGACTCTGGCCAGTGTCTGTACACAACGGATTCTTCAGTTCTTTGGACACGTTGCGCGTGGCAATGCGGATAGCCTGGAGCGACTGGTTATGATTGGTAGCCTGGAGGGGAAGAGAGGAATATGAAGATCTTCACACGGTGGACTGATCAAGCTAAGGCAGCAGCAGGCACCTCGGTGGTTGGAGCGCTACGCGCAGCGCATCAAGGGATAACTGGAGAAGAGTCATTGCTTCGACAAGGATCACAATCCTCAGTAATGAGGAGTAAGGGGAGAAAAAGAATGTGTGTCCGAATCACGATTTTGCCTTGGAAAATACAGTGTATTCCCACAAATACAGGAAATGTGAGAACTATTTTCTCCGCGCGTTGCACAGAATCTATTCTTATCCGGTTTAGAGTAATTTCATTTTCAGTACCAACGTTTTCAGACATTGTACGTTTGGTGGTTTCTGGAAGATCGTAGTTCTCATCTAGAAAATCGATCAATAAAAAACTCAACAATAGACAATGTCAACAAATGAAAATACAACATTTTGAGTGTGTCTAAAAACTTCACATATGTGTTGAATAAAAGCTTTCTCAATTTAGCATAGATGGCTCTCGTGAACTCATATGTAAAGCGTCATGATATTAATGATATATGTATGTAGAAGTTCAAAAAATATGAGTTGTGTGGTTGTCAATTATGGTTAGAATGGTGAATGTAGAACATGTTTATAGTGATCACTTGACCAGCCTGGTCATAAGCCCTGTAAATACTCAGACTTCAAGTTTACAAAAAAATGCTGACGTATTCGAGTATCCGAAATTTGAGTACTATGGTTGTCAATCAATGGTGAATGTTACACGTGTAAAAGTGATCACTTAAATCAGGTCGCGAGTCCTGTAAGTATTCTTCTTCATCTATGTTGAGATGTCAATATAAATATGTGTTGTATGTACTTCTATGTATGATCCATTTTTTTTAAAACTAAGTATATAAAATTAAAATTAAATCGAAAAGAAATCATTGATAACCCCATTATCTCAGATCAAATTAAAACATTAAATATTGTTTATGAAAGTCGGAAAACATGAAAACAAAAATCATGTTTTTTAATGAATTCTTGTCGTGTTTGATTATTTAACACAACATTATTATTAAGATCCAAAATTATCTGCATAATTTATCCTCTTTTGAGAAAAATTTCCAGACGATGCTTGTCAAGGTTAATTGCTAATCTGCTGTTCCTCTGATATTCTTAGTTCATTCACAAATAAAATTACGTCATTACTTTATAGCGGCCATGTGTGTGGGTTTAGAATTTTTCTTGTATTTTTTAAAAAAGGGCTTTAAGCCGGTGCTATTCTCAAAGCCTTCCAACAATGTAAAAAAATACAATATACTGTACTTATGTGCAAAGAAAAAACAGCAGTTTTGAGATAAACGCATTTATAGTAAATATAAAATTATGCTTTTCGCCAATACATGTTTCAAATTCACACAATCTGCGGCTAGTTAGATAATGAATATCTCAGTAAAGAAAAGAGATTGTGCAAAATCTGTGATTGTATATGATATAGGCCAGTTATAAGAATGATTTGATCCGTATTACGCCAAACAGCCGTAACTTGATTTACGGCTATTTGCCTTTACACATTAGTGTTTACACATATGCCTATATATTAAAAAAAAATAATTAAAAAAATCTATCCCTATTTCAAATTAAACGACTTTTAAAGCGTTTAAAGCGCTTTTGGTTACCATGCCATGAAATCTGACCTGTTCACTTTTAAATTATTCGAACTACTTGATTTTATTAAGTTTTCTTCGGTCTTCCTCTGCTTCTATTTCCAATTACATACATTAGTATATCATAGACATACTTTACCACTTTTTCTTATTCGTTCCGCATACCCAAACGTAAAAGTGATGTTTTTTCAATAGTCGTACGTTAAGGCCTTACTCGCAATAGTATAATTCAATAACCGTCCGGCTGCGCTGAAAGCTGGTCGTCACTTCATGCCCTATCTTTTTTTAGAAATATATATTGGTTTTTAGAATTCATATTGAGAATAAAATAAATGTTTTTTTAACTCCCTACCTTTCAATAACGCTTTTCTTTTCAAAACAATATTTTTATTTACAAGAAAAACTTATTTATTCAATACAAAAACGATGTTTAAAAAATATATGTTACGTCAAATTTTACCTGGCTATAAAGAAAAATAAGTTGGGATTTACCTATTTTTTTAATTTTCGTAACTAATTTTTTAAATATTTAAATCTATCAAAATTATGCATCCATTTCGATGATACTTAATTTGTTTTTAAAAATATATTTTAGAGACATCTGTTGAGACGTATAGTAAGCATTGCGATTTGATAAATTTAAGTCTACATTTAAGCGTTTCACTTTTTCGCCTGATCGAAGGCAATTCACCCTGCCGCGCCTAAAAAAGCCTCACTTAAAAAATAAACATGTGCGGAAATAGTTTTCATACGGGTTCTTTGTTCTATTCTTATGACCAAAAAACTGGAGCGCCTGTCTGATCATTTTGCCTTCATATAATTAAAGATTAAGATAACACCGAGTATATCCAATATGTCCAACTTGTCCGCCTCCGTAGTGTAATGGTCAGCGCGCTCGGCTACCGTTCTGGAGGTCCCGGGTTCGAATCCCAAGGGGGGTAAAATAAATATAAGTGATTTTTTCACTGTCATATTTATTCAATATTACCCTGGACTGGTACCTGAAGCGGAGGGCTGATCACCTTTCCTTCATGTGTAAACGATCAAGATAACACTTCGTTTGTATGACGCAGTGCCCTATGCACCATTGGGGTTGCGGATAAGGGTTTTATTATTATTATTATATCCAATATAGCGCCCATTGCAACATTAGGGGCGGAAAGGAATAATTTAAAAATACTTAACAGTAATAAATAACAAAAAACGCGCTAAGAGTGTCAGAAATGAAGAGTCTAAGAAGCATATCTGGCAAGAGTCTACGAGATAGAATAAGGAACACCTGGATAAGAGAAATATGCGAGATCTAAGATGTCACTAAGTGGGGAAGGCAACGAAGGAGACAATGGTATACGCATGTGAGGATAATGAAACCATCCAGACTCCTCCACATTGCATTTCACGGCCAACCCCTAAAGTAGACGACTCCTGGGCAGACCACAAAAGAGATGTTTGACAGCTGAGAATCAACATCGCAGGAAGTATATCCCTCTTAAAAACAAAGCACAAGGCCTACACGGAGAATAAGAGGAAGTATTAAATAAGTGCATATTGATTAAGACCTACCTAGTTTTTTTTTCTGTGAACTGACGTCATAATTTCATGGTTACATCTTGTAATTTTTTGATAATGCTCTCATATGAGATGACATAATTTTACTACTAATAGCAGATTCGAGAATCTAATAATTATGCAATTCGTCACTCGTATTTTACGCCGACAGTCGAATCTAAGTGCTTACGTGCAATATGGCGTCAATGACAATGACATCACTAAATGACTAGCGATGGGTGCATTTGGGTGGCGTAATACAGGATATGACCGCATTCTCTCATCCAATGCATTGGAAGATATAATCT
Organism: Brachycentrus maculatus; assembly: GCF_059751285.1. Taxonomy (NCBI): domain Eukaryota; kingdom Metazoa; phylum Arthropoda; class Insecta; order Trichoptera; family Brachycentridae; genus Brachycentrus; species Brachycentrus maculatus. The sequence continues at coordinate 837,067 of NW_028280762.1, read as the reverse complement.
TGGCTATTTATTTCAACTAAATAACTAAATAATGTCTATAAAACGAATTTTTACTTCAAAAAATTGCCTCCAAAACTAAAATGTATATAAAAATGTCCAGTGTTTGGTTTAAAATTCCCGCCAGTATGAAAAATGGCCATGTTTTCAATTCCGCGGGAAACCTGTAGGTATCTATCTGGCAACATTGTAGAGATGGGAAACGTACAATAAAAAATGTAGTCTACCACACAACACCACACATTCGTAGTACACAAAACGCGCTACAATTTCGACAAGATCATTGAAAGCTTACACGTACCTTATCTAGAAAAGGAAACCCATACCCACATCCAGATGATGCATAGGGCACTGCATCGAATCGACGAATTGTTAACTTGGTCATTATAATTATATATGACAGCAAGTGCTGCGCTCCAGATTATTGGATCCAGGATTATATTTCATGAGATGGAAATGACGTAAGGGAAGGGGCTTAGGATTAAGCATATTACTCCAAGGTGAGAAATAGAGGAGGAATAGTAAATGGAAAAGGAGACAAATGGTTAAAGTTAGGGCGTTCGGAGTTGCATACTCATACACGTAGTAGCTTGTGTAACTTGGATACTATTTGAGTATACAAGTCCCTTGTGGCTAAACAACACTAATAATAATAATAAAACCCTTATCCGCTCCCCAATGGTGCATAGGGCACTGTCATATAAACGCAGTGTTATCTTGATCGTTTACAGATGAAGAAAGGGTGATCAGCCCTGCGCTTCAGGTACCAGTCCATGGTAATATTGAATAAATATTACAGTGAAAAAATCACTTATATTTATTTTACCCCCCTTGGGAATCCAACCCGGGACCTCCAGAACGGTAGCCGAGCGTGCTGACCATTACACTACGGAGGCGGACGAAAATATTATTATCTAAAATATTTCTTACCAAAATAGAAAATTTTCTATACAAGAGCGCGCAGAATATAATGTCGGAACGTGACCTAAACGACATCTAACCTCTTGACTTGTTTTGGTTTGGCAAAATTTGCTAGGCATTTCAATTTATAACATTTCGGCGTTCGCGAAGGAATCTTTCACGGTAAAATTTGTTTGGTTGAATCAGTTATTTTTATTATTATTTTTTAATTAAACGCTTGTATTATACCACTAATGAGTTTTCTTTCATTACACACGACTAGTTTCGAAAACTAACCGATGTTTTCATCGATTTTACGAACTGAATCAGTTCATAAAAGCGTACTGAAATACCAAGAGTGAAAGTAGCCTGAATGCAGTCGAAATGCAATCTCGGTTTTTACAAGAAATTTAAGAAAAATCTGGTATTTTCATTGTTATATAATTTTCTGTCATAAGGACAGAAAAAAACTAGAACTGGTTGCGAAATATTGGCAAATGGGGAAATTATGGAATAGGTCGATGATTTCGTATATTTGGGAAGTATATTATATTTTCTAATCCACCTCCGTTATGTAATGGAGGAGATGCATGAATGTGGAAGCGGTGAAGAATGTTTTCAAAGAGAAAGTGTTGTGGCATTCTATTTTCTCTGCCTTCCCCTGCAAGGAAGCGGCTTGATGATTATAGCTAGTTTAAGCCGCAAGGAAACCGCAATGACGTTAAATAATAATCATTTTTTAAATGAAAACAAAAACAGATACGTTGGTTTGATTAAAATCCGTTCAAATCCACGAAACATATAGAATATGTAATCAATAATGCTATTAACTTTAAAAATAAATTTGATTGGTCTTCACTGTTATATATTTATATTTAATATATGTATCATTTATTGACTTCGCAACAAAGATGAAGAAGAATCTGGAAGTCTGGGCATTTACGGGGCTTACGACCGTCATAGGCTGGATTAAGTGATCACTTTACACACGTGTAACATTCACCAATTCTACCCATTATTGACAACCACACTACTCAAATTCTGTGAATAATAATATATATTTTCAAATTTGAAACAAAGCTCTTTAATTCACTAGAATTTCACTAGAGACATCTATGGTGAGATTGAGAGAAGCTATTTTTATTACTAAGCAGAAACACTTTCATTTGTATGTGAGGTCCGAATCCTGGATTATATTCACCTATTGGAAAAACGCTAGAAAATATCCTTTCCATTTTTTATTATGAGCTTATAATTTCACCAGTTAATTTATTCACAACATTTTGAAAGTGTTCAAATGTGTGTTGAGATGTCAACAGATAATATAGAAAATAACTTCTTATTGGAGAAAATCCAGATTTGTGAACAAATATTTGGAGACATTCAAAATGTTGTTAGTATTATATTACCCTGAACTGATACTTAAAGCACAGGACTTGCCATCATGTACCATAAATCACGATCATGTTAACACTGCAGTACTCTACGCATCGTTGGGCGTGGATAATGGTTAGAAAAAGAAATATGAATAGTATTATGTGTCAAGATTTTCTAAACAAATTTTAAACGTTCGAAAAACTCGTTCAACTGTATTTTATTAATCTATTTTTAACACACCACTCACGATTTTGCTGTTAACTCCATGAATTATTAATTTCAATCTAGCTAACACGTTTTTTTTTAACAAAATCGATATTCGCTTTAAAATAATTTAAATAATCAATAATTTCAGAGAGTATTCTTATAAAATTAAACACACACATACCTGTTTTTATTTTATTAATTAAAAAAACACTTTTTTGCTAGCAAAGTACCGAGCACTTCAAAATATTTCGGTCGACTGAGTTCCAGTAAATTCACTATGCTGAATGCTGAACTTAGGGCGTCGCGTATAACCGGTGAAGACAATCGAATATGATTCGATTATTTTTACAATTGACAATCCATCATATATCCATCGTGATAACAAACATTGTTTTAATTTTAAAAATTAGGCGCTTGCATAAGACCATTTTTAGTTTGTTGGTGTAAACACAATTAGTTTCTACAATTTGATTATGATACGACTTGTTTCGAGAACTGCAGATGTTCTCATCAACAGGTGAAAATAAAAGTTTCTCATAAATTAGAAAATTTACATCTTGATTTAGTTCTCGAAACTAGTCGAAAGTGGTATTATCCGACTGTTTTATTTCTATAATGATATTCCACATAGTAAATGCCAAATTAATAAATAAATACAATAATTGTATTGAAAGCTACGCCTGGCGCAAGTACTATTTCTAACCCAACAAACAAAAACACTATGTGACCGCATTAACGATTAAAAAATAGTAAAACCCTTTACCTTTATAGTAATATTTCTAGACAATACTCTAATTAATCGATGACAAAAAAATAGCGTAATCGATTAAAAATAATCGAATATTATCATTCTTCGGTCATAGGAACCACTAGTTGATCACGGCATGTGTAGGATAAGCTTGGAGCGAATTCATGAGATACATGCGTAATTTTTTATTATTTTTTATATGAACACAAATAAATTATGCGTAACCTGCCTACTACGTATCAATTTGTATTCCGAGTGTATTTAGAGTGTATTTCGAACTGTAATGCTTAGGGGAGAGTCTATGTAATATGCCACACCTTTTTAACCGTTGATAACTTTCTTGTCGCCGTATAGGCGCCGCGGAAATTAATGGAAAATATTGCTCAAGTGATTGAAATGGTCTGTGACATTGTCTGGTAATATTTTTTTGTGTTTTCGGGAAAATAAATTTGAGTGTTAAATAACTGTTTACGGTGGACCATCATTATGTTTTATGGGTGGAAAAGAGTCTTTGAAACATGTGAATATCAAAAATTTAATCGATATTTTAACATGGATTATGTAATTTTTTTTTAAATAAAATAAGTTTTATGGAAATATGGAGATCAGGGCAGTTGCTGGGTTTACGATCAGTCGTTGGATGGATTTAATGATCACTTAATATATTATACTTCATTGACAACTACAATGCTCAAATTTCGTAATGTTATAAACAGTATATACTCGTATATGAATAAATTTAAAAGTCATTCGCATTTTCAAGAAAAACATCTATCGTTGAAATTTATTAGTTTGTTAGTAACTGAAAATATAATAATAATAATCATGTATAATACAAAGCGCCATTATCGTTAAACATTACATTAAAATAAAATCACTTGAAAATAATTGTCCTTGTCATGGGTAGCTCTAAACAGCGCCTCAACGGTTCTGATCTCCGTCCAACTTCATATATTCCGGGGCCACGAGATCTGTCTTCTGCCCACATCTCATCAACCGTCTAGTTTGCCTTTTATAATTAGTTGCAAAAGCTCGTACTTCTCTCTTCTAAGCACATGCCCCAGGTAAGACACCTTCCGGGCTTATATATCAGTCAGCAACCGTCTTTCTACTCTTGCTCTTTGGAGCTCATGACCATTGACCATGACCTTTGCTGACCATATCAGTCCATGGAATACATAACATACTACGATATAGCCATAATTTAAAACATAAATTCTGGATGGACGATGATCAACCAGATATTACTGGACATATATTTTTTTATTATGTTTTTCGAACACGTGCGTTTACACAAAGAAACGAATGTAGCCCATTTCGTATCCGAGTAGCCATCAACAAAACGGATTACTAAAAATAAACGAGTTTATAAAGTCCTTGAATGATATTCGGGTTTGCGAACACACTGCCGCTGCCGTAGTTCCGATGATTTCCTATCGTTAGATCATTATTTGAGTAAATATTGCAAAATGTGCAAATAAATTTAAAAAAAACTTAAATTATAAACCGATTGCTTTTAAATTTTGACACAACGTTGCATTCGAATGCGTATCTATTTTTCATATCGAAATATTATAGTGAAAAAACACTTGGGTTTATTTTGACCATCCTGGAAATCGACCCGTGACATCCAGCATAGTTTCCAATTGTGCTAACCAATACACTCTGAAAGTGGTCTGAATAAATAAAAACTAATCAATACACTCAACAAAAAATATTGATTAGAATATATTTATTTTAATATTCAATTTCAATCAACGAAAGCTAAGTCCCGAAATATTTTTTTATAAAGCAATCAATATATGTCATATAGAGACATGTAAAAATGTAGATACATTTTTAACATATTTACATATACTTATATGTAGGCACAAGTAGAAATTATTAAAGAAAACACTTGTTTTTTACCACTTTTGAGGCCATGCTTCCATCTTCAGGTCTAAATGTAAACTTTAACAATTTTAAACGTGACATTTAAATCACATTATATGTTAAAGAAAATTAAAAAATTAAAACATTAAAATAAAAGATTTAAAGAAAAGTCTAAAATAAAATGTGGCTGGTTGTGGTCCCGTGGTTAGTGTCACGGACTCTTAAGTCAGAGTTTCTCGGTTCGAACCCACTCTACCACAATTTGATACCTATTTCTAATAATGAGCCGCTTAGGCTCACAGAAATAGTATGAAATTGAAATATTTGTGTAAATAATAAAAACACAAATAATTCTCTTTTTTCAAAAAAATTAAATTTCAACATGTCTTACCACAAAGTAAATGCCGTAACAATAAATAAAATAGGTACGTGTACATACATTTATGTTTTAACGTACGAATCTATATAACAACAACAAAAATCATGGTATTTTGATGTAAATACGATATACTCTACATATACACACGTACAAATTTACGTATAAATAAAACGGATTGTATTTTTTTCACACAATAGAAAATATAGCGCGATTTGCAATACTTTTATGGCAGACAGCTACCAACATTTTTTTATGTACCTACTTGTATTTGTTTGTCTGTGTTCTGTATAGGCCAAGGTCAAACTATAGGCAGCGTGGTAATACATATAAAACTATACACCATGTGTCGGCAAAGTGTGGCTCCGGAGCCGCGGCTCTTTGACCTTTTAAGTGCAGCTCCGGTACAAATATCCGCGAGAAGGCTCTTCGAGACTACGTATTCATGCGAACAATCTTTTCCAAGTATGAACCCAATCAAAAGCAAACTAAGAAATCGTCTTATTGATGAGAACCTAGAAACGTACAAAAAATAACGAAATACAAACCTAACTTGATCAAACTTTCAAAGGAGATGCAAGGACACTATTTACAAAAGTAGTGCTCTTACTTTTAGGTGTGAAATTAGATTTTTCAGTATCTTCTTCTTCTTCAAACCCTTATCCGCACCCAATGGTGCATAGGGCACTACATCATATAAACGCAGTGTTATCTTGATCTTTAACACACGTAACGTTATGGTACGTTTCTAGGTTCTCATCAATAAGACATGAAGGGAAGGTGATCAGCCCTCCGCTTCAGGTATCAGTCCAGGGTAACATTGAATAAATATTGTATTGAAAAAATCACTTATATTTTTTGACCCCCCCTGGGAATCGAAGACGGGACCTCCAGCACGGTAGCCCAGCGTGCTGAACATTACACTACGGAGGGGTTTTTTTGTTTTTTTTTTAGTATACCCGTAATTTAATATTCTTCTTCTGTGTCAGGTCCCCCTGACGTCGACTATCACTTGAGATTCAATTGACCTTGTCTTGGGCAGCTCTAAACAGCACCTCCACGGTCCTGATCCCCGTCCAATCTCGTATATTCCGGAGTCAGGAGATCTGTCTTCTGCCCACATCTCATTTTTTTTAATTACCTAACGTCCAAGTGACTCTGAAATCTAGCTACGGCTTATGCAACACCGTTTATCATGTCCCTACTCAGGCTTCAACTTTATAAGTTTCACAGCCTATGCCTACTTGTGAGTGGATTTACTCTTTATGTTAAAAGTTACTATAATTTCATGTAATTCATGAGTGAAAATTCTAGGCAAAAACACTCGCACCACATCTCATCAACCTTCTATTTTGCCTTTTATAATTCGATGCTATTGCACTTCTTGTACTTCTTGTACTGCTTGTACTCCTTGTACTGCTTGTACTTCTCTCCTCTAAGCACATGCTCCAGATAGGACACCTTTCGGACTTTTGATATCAGTCAGCAACTGTCTCCCTGCTCTTGCTCTTTGGAGGAAATTTGACAATTTTATAAATGACTAAAATTATAATTACGGTGTACTAGAATTACAAACAAATCTGGCTCTCTGGAAATTTTTAAACGTTGTTATGTGCATATTTTTTGCAGGGTTTTTTAGCTAATAAGTTTGTCGACCACTGTTATAGACAATGGTATAATGTTTTCAATGTTGTCATAATTACGCATTAGTCCCCAAATAATCCGGGTGAATTAAGCATTTCATCAAACCTCAAATTTAAATTATTTGTTTTGATTTTTGGCAAAGCTTTTTTTAGTATCAAGGAAGCATGTTCTCAAGGGATGAAAAAGTGGATACAGATATTGAGAGAATGGTGAATGCAGGGAATATAATAAGTGGTGCTTTGAATAGAGTGCTTGCAAATAAAAATATGTCCATGGGAGCTAAACTGGGAGTTCACAATGGAGTGCTAATACCGACACTGGTGTTGTAGGCTAAACATTGAATTGGCAAATGAAAGATGAAAGCTGAGTGAATTCCGTTGATTTCAACGCATTTGCGTTCCCTCAGACGAATGTGAGGAAAAATCTTTGTATGAGAGAATTGTAAGTTAAGATGTTAGACAGGAATGTATCTAAGGCTGAACTAAGGATACCTACTTAAAAATACTAAGATAAGTTCTTTATGGTGGTATGGACATGTGGAACAAATAGATAACGAGAGAATGACTAAGAAAGTGTATTTGGCAAATGTGAACAGGATAATAGAACGAGGACGGCCAAAAAGACTTGGCATGACCAGATCGATCAGAACCTAAAATCTGGACTCTGGTTGGAGTATCTAGCTACTTTATAATTTATTTTGTATATTAAAAGCATAGTTAACTTTGTGGTATGGTAATAAAACACTCTCCTTATCATTCATCGTTCACTTTGTGTAATACCACCCTTTAACTTTTTTTTACTTTTGTGAATGAAAAGGAGAGTGAAACTTAATAGTTAAATCAAATTTTGAGTAGAAAATTAAAATACAAGCCTTCTTAGATGCAAGATTCATTTTCGTATTCATTTTCCACGCAGAACAAAGAAATATTTTCTCGATTATTTTTATCAGTATTTTAGACTGTTGGTGGATTGGTATTTTAGACTAACTAGAATTTCTCCCAGCTTCTCCTCATACAACGTTGAATGTATAATGTATACAAATATAGCGATATTTACGATCGATGGGTGTGGCATGCGACTGAAAAGCAGGTCCGAAATCGACACGCATGTCGCTCACTCCTTTCAAAAACGTCATAAATCAAAAAACTAAATTTTTCAGGAGATCGTTTTTAAAGTTTAAAAATATAATGAAACGTATGGAAAATAAATATCAAGCCACTTATTGAACTTTTTACTGTGCTACAGATCTTTTAAGGTAAAACCTGAATGATTTTTCTCCATTTGAAAAATATTAAGTATATTTAAAAAAATTATCAAACAAAACCTTTTCTTCAAAATGCAAAAACAACACTTTCTGCCCTGTAGCGGGTAAATATTTTCTGGCATTCCGAAAACATGCGCAACTGAAAATTGTCGATTTTGGATATATGACGTTCTTGAAAGGAGTTAGCGATGTGTTGGCGTCAATGGGCAATTGAAATCTCTCCCAACTGCATTCCTGGATCTGATACAGAACCATCTAAACTTCATGACAGATAATCTCTTGCAAAGCAATTGTATCCCGATTTCATTGTGAATTTACATAAAATAGCTTTCAATGTCCCTGTCACTGCCAATCTAAATAAACACACGTTTGTAATACCACCACTAAGTTTAAAGATGTGCCCCAGTGTAGGCAGTGAAAGGGATAAGTAGTTAGTTAGTTCAGTTAGTCAGGTAGTTCCGATTCATAAATCCGATAAATTAATTGTAATAGTTTTCTTTTCGTCTAATTTTGTTGTAACTCAAACCGTTTTTGCAGAAACTCAAAAAAAACTCAAGAACATATTTGTGGGGGCGATGTACTCGTAGATAGGGAACACCCGAGAAGGTGAAAACCTTTTATGGGGACACTTCTCAGGCCCTTAGCAATACTTATGCTGAAAATCAAAACCTTTTTATAGGTTAGTCTAATTCGTCCGGAGTACTCTCCATTTAGAACGATCATGTATCATCCTCTGGATTTCTACGAATGAGAGTTCTTATCCAGTCTTATTTGTTTTTCCACACGGAATCTTCTTGTTCCGTTGTTTTTTTTTCTTTTAGGCTACTGAAGAAAGAAAAATGATATTTTTTACATTGCCCTGTATCAGCTCTGGAAAGAATCTACGAATCCACACATACGCTACATACATAATGTGTACTATTTATAGCTGCTAGTTCGTTCCTATCTACATATACTTGTATATGTAAGAATTGGGAATAATCGGTTCAGTTCCACACTTCACATATTTCTTCGTTTTAATTATTGTATGTTTTCAGTGTAAACAAGCAGGAAAGCTGAATTTGAGTGTGAGGGAATTTATTCTCGGATCTCGTACAGCATTGTGTTGTATCACGTGTGTATTTAGATACATAATATCGTTGTGCAGTTACTCTCATAACACCAAAGTAATAACAAACATACATACAATACGTTGAGAGCGATTGGAATCAAAAGAAAATTAAAAAATGTTTTGGATATTATCATAATTAAAGAATTACCCTAATGGGTAATGTTATTTTTCACTCTCCTTAGCCAACCTTTTTTTCACACGAGTCCAAGTCCGTCGCGTATTTAAAAAAAAAATATTTAGCAATTTTACAGAACAGTTACTTAAAATACATTAATTAATGAATTACAAAAAAACAGGTATTTGTAACATTCCAGTTACAAAATTTCACTTTTGTAATTTATTATAAATACCTGGAAGAGGGTCGGGAGTGAGGAAAGCGAGTGTTTTTGCCTAGAATTTTCACTCATGAATTAGATGAAATTATAGTGACTTTAAATATAAAGAGTAAATCCACTCACGAGTAGGCATAGGCTATGAAACTTAAAAAGTTGAAGCCTTAGTAAGGCCACGATAAGTGGTGTTGCATAAGCCGTAGCTAGATTTCAGAGTCACTTGGACGTTAGGTAATTCAAAACAACAACAAAAAGGGAGGGAGGAAAAGGGGAAGAGGGAAAGATCAAAGCTCAAATCCAAGACAAATTATGTGAAAATTGGGACACACTACGATATAAATATATGGATTTACTATGTACGCGATCTCAGTGCTGACAATGTCGAGTAGAATGTATCAAAATTCCCAAATTCATCGTTGATAAACGATAAATATAGTAACCTTGTTTACAGTTTGTCCTGCTCGTGGAAAGCGCTAAGGTGTCAGTTGTCCGACCGGGAACTCTAAACCTTATGGGCGTTAGTGCACTACACGGAATTTTACCGTCCAGTACTTCAGTTGGCGTTTTAAAACGATGATTGGCTAGGATTGGCTTGTACTTTTGTCCATCTTTCTTCGGATCGGTGCGTGAACACGTTGCGCGTAAATTCGATCACGCTAAACTGTCGTAGTCACTTTTATTTTTTAAAACCGGACTGCCGGACGGTGAAATTCCGTGTAGTGCACAAGCGGCTTATACGTTACAGCAATTCCGACGAATCAATGTATGAGTTTAAAAATTTATAAAAGATCACATCTGCAAATTAAAATCGTAACATGGAAAAAAGTTATAATCTATGTTTAAAACATTCACAATTTTTTCCCCGCCATGATGAAAAAAATATATATGTTTTTTTTATTTGACTATGAACTTTTATTAGCAAAAATAAAATATTTAATCATATTGAAATAATCGGTACATTTCCGGGATATTGTGGGACCAAGAATCTCAAAAACCCACCGCAGATTAAAAATAGAGTAGGTACCTACTAAAGTTGCCACGAGTGACAGGGCGATCAAATAATTCAAATAACAGCCATCCAGAATATCAAAGGTTGCCAGATCTGTCTTCTTTTTCTTCTTCTTCTGCTTGGTGGAGACCTTGTGGCCTGTTTTCAAGAGGGATTAGCATCCTGCGATGTCGATTCCCAGTTGTCGATCCATTTGGTCTGCCCGGGAGTTGTCTACCTTGGGGTTGGAGTTGTATTGTGCAATATGGGGAGTCTAGATGGTACCATTCTCCTCACATGCGCATACCATTGTCTCCTTGGTTGCCTTCCACACCTTAAAACGCCAATTTTGTATTGTAAAATAAGTTTTTCTTCAAAATAAATATATGGTTTTCAAAAGAAGAGTTATTGAAACGAGGAGTTAAAAAATCTAAAAAACAATAAAATATCCTGTATACATTATTTTTTTTAAATCGGGCTTGAGGGACGTGTTACCTCTCCGGCGGTCTGAATTCTGTATTTGCGAGTATAGCCTTAAAGCTCCGAGTAAGACTCCCACAAATATAAATTATAACACTCAAATAACTATATGCTGAAACAATTTATAATACCTACTACAGTTTAAATTGACTGACAAAATAACGCACTAAAACGTTTAAAAACGTTATAAACCTAATTATTGTTTTGATAATAGTGTGATCATATATTTACTTCAGCATATTTTTAAAAAATCATTGAAAAAATAAGTACAAGCTAAAAATATTTTTGTTATTTTAAACAATATGGCTATGGAATGACAACTCGTGCATGGGTTTGAAAGAATTTCGTTCAGTTTAAAACAAGCCCGTTTTGAGAATTGGTCTATAAGAGTAGCCACCTCTATACATTACATCATGACACACAAGGCCACCATGCTTTTCAGTATACCGAAACAATTATTATACTCTATTCGACAGATAACAGAAATACGACATTTAAAAAAACTAACCTTTTAAAACAATTTTGTTAAGGGTTATTTCTAAAAAATCTATTTTGTTTTTATTTCTTAAATGGTATATTGTTCTTATTCCAACCCTGATTATTGATAATTGATAATGGTGCATACTTGATAATTAATTACATGAACAATAGATATAAGCTTAATTCTAACGTTATATTGGATGTGGAACAGTGACCAGGTATTTTTAATGAAAGGAATATGGAAGTCTGAACACTCACAGAGTATATTATCAAGCATTGACTGTGAAAGTTTAACACTAAATATGTAAAATTGTGAACGTTATATGATGTATAAATTGATCAAGTAAACCAGCCAATGCCAGATCTTAGACCTTGTGAATGTTCAAACTTTCATATTCCTTTCGCATAATAAAATATCTTTCGTCTCTGTTATGACATTAAATATAAAGGGTCCGCCAAATAACTTTTTTTTTTTGAAAACAAGGGCGCAAAACATCGAGTGTAGCTTCGGCTGTGTGGCACGTAGCGCCGTCCTGTTGAAACCAAATGTTGCCAATATCCTCCTCTTCAATTTTTGTGAACAAAAATCCGTTCAACATGGCCCGATAACGATCGCCATTGACTGTAACGGCCACTCCTTGCTCATTTTCAAAGAAAAATGGCCCAATTATGCCTCTGGACCAAAATCCGCACCAAACAGTGACTCGTTTTGGGTGTACCGGCTTTTCAATGTATGCGTGCGGGTTTTCTGTGCCCCAAATACGACAATTTTGCTTGTTTACATACCCGCCAAGATCAAAATGAGCTTCATCCGAAAAGATGATTTTTTTGGCAAAATCGGCATCTTCTGTAAGTCGATCGCAGGCCCACTCAGCGAAGCGAAAACGCATTGGATGGTCAGTTGGCTTCAACTCCTGAACCAATTGGACTTTGTATGGCGTCATACCAAGGTCTTTATGCAAAATTCGTCTCAATGATGTCTCCGAAATGTTCAATTGTTGAGAACGACGGTGAATTGATGTTGATGGCGCTTCACGCACACTTTCTGCCACAACATCGATATTCTCGGGTGTACGCACTGTTTTTGGCTTTTCACGCTTTGGTTTATCGATGAGGATGCCAGTTTCTTTCACTTTTTTCACAAGATAACGAACATACGGAGCTGACGGTGCTTCTCTTCTTCCAAAAACCGTACGCAATTTTCGCACACATTCTGCAACATTACCATGATTTTCAAAGTAATGTCGCAATATTTCCCAGCGTTGTTCAAGCGTATACACAACCATATTCGCTTAGCGGAAGGATAAAACTAATTATCTGTCAAATCAGACATGAGCTAAGTGTTACCATTCACGAAATAAGCACTAGTTGAAAAAAAAAACTTTAGATGGCGGACCCTATATATGCCCCTCAGGGGATAATCGCCTCCATTGTCTACTGGTAAGTGCGTTTTAGTACATTTCGGTAGGTCCCGGGTTCTAATATTTACCTAATATTTATTGTCACCCAGGGCTGGTTTCAAAAGCGCAAGACTGATCACCTTGCCTTCGCGTAAATAATGATCAAGATAACATTGCGCCAATGCAAAGCAGTGCCGTACGCATCAATAGGTGCGGATGAGGGTTTGAAGAAGAGTTATGTATTTATTGTAACTGCAGACAGTTGGTGGAATTCCATTTTTAATTGTCAAATAATATATTCAAAATTAAACATGGTTATTGGATTGAATTCTACTTTTATTTACATTATTATTTACATATAATATATTTTTTTGTATTTATCAAATGTAGTTTTCAAAACAAATGTATATTTTTCGTATTGCAGGGTTACGTCGAATCGAGTTGGCTCAGCGAAGCGCGAGGCGTGACATCATAGCTGAGGATATCGTTTTGGATTCTAAAATTACGTCATGACCCGCTAGGAAGGATCGTATAATATAACGCATACACAAATAAATATTATTATTACGTACTTTACAGCTCCATACGTACTTCTCATAACGTTTTGATGAAAGATGGAAACCATAACATCGCCTTGCAATTTATTACTACTAAACTAAATGAGGTGTATTTCGATTAAGCTTATTTTTTAGAGAATCAATTACCTACCCACTTTGGACACAAAATACGATATTTTTTATTACTTTTACATCTGAGATGATGAATTCATATGGTATTAGAAAATTTTCTCTGTTCGTTTGCAATATGTATACCTATACCATATGTTTAGGATTATTATAACAACTTTATTCGCAAAAAAAAGTATTTGCAGCAATGTAAAAGAATCCAAGAATCTTGTTTTAATCCTTATAAGCACTCAATGGGGTACTGCATCAAATTAGTGTAATGTCAATTTGATCGTTAATTATATAAATGCAAAGTAATTCATTAATCCTGTACTTCAAATACCAACCCACATAACATTGCTTTTATATTTATTTTGATCCCCTTGGGATCAAACTCTCGACCCACATACGGTAGCCTAATATGCTAAACTACATGTATGGTACGTCACAGTCAAATAAATTTGTACCTACCGGGACCTTTATCTATAAACGCATTCAGAGGACACCTCGGCTCTATGGTCCGCTATCAAATTAGTCTATGGTAAATACAAATTCAAATTTTTGACGTTTGCGTTAGCGGCTGTAATTTATATTTTATAAGTAAATTTAGTTCTTCGAATAACTATTTGTTTAGCTTGAGGCTATAAATCTCAAAGCAACCAGATTTTGAGGATAAATACTTCAGTAACATTGTGATAAATTGTATAAATTATATATTAAAATAAAGATCTTAAAACTTATTATTGTGTTTATTGTTATTATTTGTTTATATCAGTTTATATGTTGGAAAGACTAGAGCTAAATGCTAATAATATTGGTCGTCAAAATTATAAACTGTAAAAAACCACGAACTGTAGGAACCTTGAGGAAACACGTGTCGAGGCAAAATCTAGTGCAAGAAATATAAATAATTCGCAAAATTGTGCATTTATCAAAGTTTACAATGTTTTACAGAAATAAGAATTTCCTGCTTTGCCCCTACGTGAAGTGAGAATCTGTTACTTTACAGGAGAGAGGTCAGAAGATTTTTTCAACGTATTTTTTTTATCAATATATCTGAAATTTTAAACTAGTATTATACATTAAAAAACACGATAAATAATGTATTCAATCGTTTTAAAACTTTATGCTTTGTCAAAATTAAGTAGTTAACGTTTTAGGAGTTCAGTTCATTTAAAAAATTCGATGTAGATAGCGTCTTATAAGCCTGAAAACTAGGCGTAATTTATTTTATATATTTTTGTTTGTTTATATTTGTAGATAACGGTCAATTGATAACATACACAAAATTGACAAAAATGTAGTTAGAGCAATTTACGTAGGGCACATCGATATAAGGTACTTGCTTGTGGATTGATTTCTAAAACATATTTTGAGATTTTAAATTTAAAATGGTGGAACATGAAAATTCTCTGACATACTGTCAAAATGTCTTATTGGACAGTTTGCATTTGAATGTGTTAAAGATAATGAGAATATGGGTTTGCCAAAAGTACCAGAGTTTTGCGTCGGAACAAGCTTAAAATTCGGATCGTGTTTTGTTGCATTCTCAGAATTGGTCTGAAAAACAGTTATGATTATATGTTTTTTGTATTTAAACTTTATTAACCAATAAATTTCTGCTAGACGTACTTAAGAACCAAGCATATTTGTACCAATAGCAAAAAATGCATGCAATTAAAAAATACATTCATAATTTCTGTACCAATCGTTTGATTATAATGATTGTTAATTAGGGAATTTTACTAAAAATAAAAATTTTACACATTAAAGACAATATTTTTAATAAATAATAAATATTTGTCCGCCTCCGTAGTGTAATGGTCAGCACGCTCGGCTACCGTTCTGGAGGTCCCGGGTTCGACTCTTAGGGGGGGACAAAAAAATAAAAGTGATTTTTTCACTGTAATATTTATTCAATATTACCCTGGACTGGTACCTGAAGCGGAGGGCTTATCACCTTTCCTCCATGTGTTAACGATCAAGATAACACTGCGTTTAAATGATGCAGTGCCCTATGCACCATTGGGGTGCGGATAAGGGTTTGCATGAGTGAAAATTTATCTAGAATGTATCACAATATGACATTTTTTGCTTATAATTTCAAGTCCAAAAAGTCTTGAAAAAACTTGTAAATTTACGACAAATAAAATAATGCGTATATTCATCTTCTTAGTTAATATCCTTTTTTAATAAACAATTTGAAATCGATATAGTGATGTACATAATTGTGAAAATTATTTTTAGTGTGTAGGGTAGAAAAACTGACTTATAGGTGTTTGAAAAGCCAACTAATCGGCTTTTGGTAGTTAATGTGTTAATCAACCTCTCATGTCTCTTGATTATAAATTGATCTTTTATTTTTAAAGGAGTTTCTGAGTACCAATTTTTATATCTGTCCATTTTAATTTTTCTTATAAATATACCATTTACTTACCAATTTTTTTAAATAAATGGTATAACATGCATTTACTAATTTCTTAGTACGAATTTAAATACCAAATCCAATTTTTGTTAAGTAATTAGTTTTGAGATATGGATATCCTATCAAGTTTGCCGCCTTTTTTTGTGTCATATTTATATCATATTGTGTCAAATTGTTTGAATTGAATTTTGAATTTGAACCTTAGTAAAATAAAACAGATCGAAGCATTTAAGTATGTTGGCAACGTATTGCATCATTACGTAGTTTTGGAAAGTTTTTTTTTATTTATTTTTATTTGTATGAATTTATTTAAATCACAATTTATACATATTTAGAACTTTTTTTTGCAGATACCCACCAAGCCACCTTGTGTGTCTTGTCGGTGGAGTTCTTTTTTAATACAAAGTGTTAGTATCAATTCTTTCATGTTGTATCAGTTTAAGTGTTTTTTTTTTTTACAGATGTTTTCAATAATATGGCTATCAGTAATAATATTTTCATTGGTAAAACACGAAGAATACTACCATACCACAACAAAACACCAAAAGATGTTGAATGTCGGAACTCATATTTTCATATTGATCTGCGCAATCATTTCAATGATTTCCTCCATTTTTCTTCTTTTAAGCATAACACAGGTTTGCCATATATACAGCAAGACCTCTATAATCCGAATGCCTAAAATTTACTCTCTGTTCGAACTAGTGGAGTGTTCGGATTACAGTACAGAGAATCTGTAGGGTATTTTTATTGAATAAAACAACTATGTTTTATTAAATTTTTAAGGTATTTATTCAACTTTTTAAAACAAATCAAATATTTTAGTTGGTCGAGATTTGTTTAATAACAAGTAAAAAGCTTTGTCTCTCAATTTAAGCAAAAGCATCTTCTCTGGCACAGGAATAACCACTTGGTCAGCCCATTCTAGGCATGTATTTAAGGGATGAGTGGACGTTCGGATTGCAGAGGTGTTCGGATTAAAGAGGTTCTGCTGTAATAATATTTATGTGATAATGGATAATGTTATCAATCGCTTGTATTTGTTGATTTTGTTTTATACTCAAATACCCATGCATTCCTTCATTCATATCTTGTACTTATCTTTTTAAAATATTGCTCTACTTTTTTCTATTTTCCATATAGTAATTAAAATTTTCCATTCCTCTTTGTCTATGGCTTATCCAGGTGCATTAAAGGGACTTTTCTTTTTCTTATTTTTAAGCTTGAGAGAGATTTAATGGATATTTGGGTCACTATTTCTATTTGGGTACTAATTCTCAACTATACAAGTTCAGTAGCCGACCTCATCTTGATGTTCCTAGACCGCAACTTTATTGAAGGTTCCTTCTATTTTGTATATCACACAATCTCCATAGGTAAGCTGATATTACAACTATCCTTTCAAAAATGTAGTTTTGAATTGTGATAATATATTTCCAGTTTAAGGGTAAAACTCATCATGTACCATATATAATTTTACCTTGTCAAGAATCTGCATAGATATAACTTTTCAGAAACATCTGAGACATTACTATCTATCATTACATTAGTATCCTAACTGTTCATCAAACCTCCTGCCTTAGTTTTTCCCTCTACCTCCTTCCCTAAACTCCCTTTTTCCTTTGCCTTTCTCATGATCATCAATTTGTAATTTATGTTTTTTTTTTTAAATTCAAGTACTATCTACCCTCTGATTGCAATCCGCAATATATGGTATCAAACATATTGACAAATATCACTAGTCTGTTTTTGGTTGGTTGGAAGATATTGCTTTTAAGCAATAAGCCCGCCAATGTACTTATTTATTTTCTGTACATGAAGTTTAAATAAATAAATAGATATGAAGTTTCCACACACTCGATACATATTAAAACATTTATCTTAAATTATTTATTGCTAGCTGTATCTGGCCATGTGTTGTTGTGAGTCATTCTGGTTAAATTGAAACGAAAAAAATACATAGAAAAAAATTCTAATATGTATTATTTCACAATGCTTGTGAAGCATTGTATTGAAAACATTGAAAATTTCAAACGACACCAGATATCAAGAAGCACGCTTTCCGCCATGAATTATTATAAGAATTCCATGTGTTGCTGTTACGTTCAACAGATGTCGTTGTCCAGTGACCACAGTTGGTCAAAAAAACAGTTAAAAAACAATGTCCCAGTTAAAAAAGTAACGCTGGTATTCGAATGCAACCTTGTGTCAATTTTAGATCAGATTTAAAACAATACATTCTTTTTTAATACACATTTATTTACAAATTTTGAATACGCATCTCTATACATTTCATTCAATTACAGTAATCTTTGGCTACGGTGTTATAATTGTATCCAGTTACAAAAAGGAATTAGAAGAAAAAATGACTGCAAAAAAGTTTACACCTAAATGGAATTTATAAAACATGTTTGCATTGTGTAAGGTATTGTGTGGTTGCAGAAATATAATTTTTCATGTAAAAACTGTACATTTGTTGTTTTGTAAAAATATATTTGTATTTCTTATAATTTTGCACAGCCTTTTACAAGGCAGGCTTTTATGAGGCATCTAACTTATACAAGTTAGATGCCTCATACAATGCCTCCATTGCTCCTTTTCTCTTATACGGCTGTGAAATATGGCACCCTACAAGGGCCGAGAGCTGCCCTCTACTTACCTTCGAGAATAGGTTTCTGCTAAGAATTTTAGGCGTACGGTGGTTTGACTTTGTGAGGAACAAAGAGATAAGGCGTAGGATGCAGCAAATCTTGGTCACAACTGTCATCAAGAAAAGGCGATTCAGTTGGCTTGGCCCAAGAGCCGCCATCAAGCTTGCCTCTTTTATAAAGCATCAGGTAAAATATAATCGGGTTCCTGCTATTCACGACGTCCACTGCTGACAATTTGTCAGCAGTGCTTTTGTATGCAGACCTGACTATTGCAAGGATCTAGCAGCTAGCAGAAGAATTTCGCAAGTTGTGGAATACAGGGATTTTGTTAGTTTTTTAAATAAAAATACCGTTAAAATTTGATAATTTATTAATGAATAAGTGATGGTACAGAGATGCTTATATTTTGGTGTTCCTATACATCGATTGATTTGCTAGTTGATATAATTTTTAACATATTCACAACCAAAATGCATGTTTATGTAAAGCATACATCGTAGAGCGCTTCCTTTTCCGTAAGAAGCGTATTAATAAACGATAAAATGTTTTCAAAGCAAAATCACTTTGATTTTCTGCATTCAAACGGTAGACACACACCTTTCGTTAAATTTACACATCTAAATTAAATAAAACGTGATGACTTTTTTAATTAATATTTTGGTTATTTTTTAAAACTACATTGAAAGTAATCTTAGCGATATCCAAGATAATTATTTTGATGACTAACATATCATTTTGAAATTTAAATTTAATCGGAAACATAAAATCTTTCTAAAATTTTGATTGTACGTGCTTAAAAAATGCATAATTCATATTTATGCATTAGATCTCTATAATGTAAACTGTACATCAAAATGATTCTCTTGAATCGCTGCTACACTGCAATGTTTTTCTTGGTACTGTACAAACAAATTGTTTTATTCACACAAATTGTTATATTTGTTACAGCCTGCATATTTATTTATTTATTAAATTTCTCAAGCTGACACTACATTTTTTCCATGGGATCTATTTTTTCTCAAAATCATTCATTTTTTAAAATCCATTTAGGTATTGATAGAGACTAATAAAATAAAATGGAAAATGATGGAAATAATGAACAGTTTAACATAAAAAATATGTGTTCAAATAATATTATGATTAAGGAGTGTTTATTATCTGTAAATTAACAGATCATTCTCCCATTTCATTTCTCTCACGGTTCTTCTTTTATATATGTATATTTGCAATTAAATGTGCAAATGTGGAATTTCACAATTGGGTCTGTTCAAGTGCTTTTTATGTGATCATTTACATATGACCAAATGTAAGTGATCTTGGACGCGATTATATTCTTGCAAAAACAAACCTCTACATTTCCTTCCGCACAGAATATGTTTTCAGATATTTGACATACTTAAATTATCGTGCTCTCTTCTTTATACAAGTACTTATTTTTCATCTTTCTGGGGGATGAATTGAGAAAAAAGAGTAATGCGAACGAAAATTACCCTTACTGCTCATGAAAATTCATATCACATCTTGGCCCTGGATTTTTGAAGGAGTCGAATGTCTGTAGATAATTAACAGTCTGTGTAATACTAAATGAACAAATACAAAATCTTAAAGACACCTATCAACCTTTCTTTAAGATCAACCGATTTGGATCAATTTTCGGACATTACTCTTTTTTTCTCATTTTGTCTGCTAGAGGGATAAATGTCCGCCTCCGTAGTGTAATGGTCAGCACGCTCGGCTACCGTTCTGGAGGTCCCGGGTTCGATTCCCAAGGGGGGTAAAATAAATATAAGTAATTTTTTTACTGTCATATTTATTCAATATTACCCTGGACTGGTACCTGAAGCGGAGGGCTGATCACCTTTCCTTCATGTGCAAACGATCAAGATAACACTGCGTTTATATGACGCCATATATGACATTGGGGAGTGGATAAGGGTTTTATTATTATTATTATTATTATTAGAGGGATAAACAACATTAAACATTGTACAAAAAAATATGACCAGGTACTTGTATAAAGAAGATAGCGTGATGATCAGTATGTCGAATAACTGAGAAAATATCCGGTGAGGAAGCAAGTTTGGAAGGAAATGATCCAGAGTGTCATGATTGGTCTCCTGTTAAATAAAATAAAATAAACCAATATGCCGGCAGTGATATGCTCAAAATTTGGTATGCGTGTTTATCTTATGACATAATCTGATGCATCTGTACAGTATGAATAGCTTAAAAGATGCCTATGGTGGATTACTTATTGCTTCATCTACATATCTAGGGAACTTTGCATTTGATAATGGATACAAAATTTCATAACAATACGTCTACTTTTCTCCTTACTGCTACCATATGATAATTATTGTTCGTTACACATCCTAACACAGTAAGATTAAAAAGAAGTGTACCCTGCCTACTGAAAACTACATATTACCATGGACAGCTAATAAGTACATTACAAGTTTATTCTCACATTGATTATTACATATTCACTTGTATTTGAATACACTTATTTCAATTAAGACGGAGAGTTCCTTAGTAATTAATTGCTCAGTATAATTGAAAGACCTAAACAGTAAAGTCCAAATGATGAAATTGAAATTTATACCTGTTTCTGTGTAACACTTCTGGTCGCGGTGTTGGCTGATATTGTCACAAGCACACTTTTAATGCGCTGCGTTATAACTTAACCATATTAACTTTCAACACAACCATAAATGCTACAAACAGTCATATCACATGAAATAAACTCCAGTTTTAAGTGGTTAATTGAAAACAATATTTATCCTCCAGCATTTTGTACATATAGCACTGCTTGCATTGAGTTTTGTACATATTGCACAACTTACTCTACCTAGTACAGTACAGGTATACAAAATCCCAAGTGCCTTAGCTAATGTTGATATTATCCTTTTCCTCTTTTGAAATTTCAACTATTCCTCCTTTTCCTTTGCCATATATCAGAAATGTCCTTTACCCTTTGCTCCATCACTTACGCTATCTGCATCCCATCAAATATATCAAAGAATCTGGAGACTAATCACGCAGTCTTTATATAATCAACGATTGAGTGAATACTACATCAATTCGATGCAGTGCTCTATGCACCATTTGGATGGTGCTAATAATGGTCAAAGAAA
Organism: Brachycentrus maculatus; assembly: GCF_059751285.1. Taxonomy (NCBI): domain Eukaryota; kingdom Metazoa; phylum Arthropoda; class Insecta; order Trichoptera; family Brachycentridae; genus Brachycentrus; species Brachycentrus maculatus. The sequence continues at coordinate 815,016 of NW_028280762.1, read as the reverse complement.
AGGGAGAAGAGTGTTGATTGAGATACATTTAGGCAGTTCACTAATACATATTTATTTTGTCTCGACAACAAAAAAAATAATACGCATACTTAATTTCAACAGTGTTGTGCCTTTAAGGATAATACAATATCAAGAGTATTATTCTTACAGTTTGGCTACCATGCTGAAGGTCCCAGGTTCGATTTTCAGGAGGGTCAAAATAAATATAAAGTGTTTTTCTTTAATATTACCCTGGACTGGTACCTGAAGCGTAAGATTGGTCACCTTGCCTTCATATAATTAACAATCAACTTAACATTGCATCAATTTGATGTAGTGCCCTTTGCACCATCGGGTGCAGAAGAATGTAAGAAGATGAAGATTGTGAATTAATTTCAATTTTTGAAACCAGACATTTCATATGTTACGACGCGTGAGCGGGTATTATTTTATCAGATTTCATCTGAGTTATTAAAACTTATTAATTAAATCCTCAAACGGCTAATTACGTATCTTTCTAAACCTTAAATTTGAATTACATCTAAATAAAATAAACACAATGTACAAACATACTTATTACGTCGTATAAAAATGTGTTGGAAAAACATTTGTTATATAAATTGAGTCATTTTCAAATGAATCAACATGACACTGGACTGCAGATAAATTTAGGAAAGCTTTAGTAAAAACAAGTATTCATTCCTTCCGATGTATTATTTTGTTGTCGCCTTGGTACCTGATATGGTCGCATTGATTTGTGACCATATCACCCGCCACAACGACCAAAAATATTAAAAGTCTTTAAACTTTTGTAAAACGTATTTTGTCAAAATTTTCTCTTTTCGTTCTGTAAAATCTCAAGATGGCAATAGTGATTTTATTCAGAATTTCAAAATAGAATACTAATATTAGTCAAAAGTACTTCAAAACGGTAAGCAATGGTTAATATTTAATGCTTTCACTTTTTATAAAACTTTCAGCTTGCGTTTCTAAATTTATTTACAAACTATTATTGTATTGAGTTGGTCTGAATTGACGCAGAATTCAGTCTTAATTTGCAATGGCAGAGGTAGATAATATAGTTCTAGGTCTTATAGAAAGTAACTAACATTGCATTTGTTTTTTTTTAAATCTTAAATCTGTTGGCTGAAATTTGACAAGATTTTATTAACATATTCACATATATGAATACATGGTTGAACGAGATAGGAACATGAAAGTCTAGGTATTTACAAGGCTTACGACCTATCATTGATAAAAACATCATAGTAGACGTCTCAAGACAAATGAAAATGTGAATTGTGTTGTGAAAATACGAAGTATGTATACAACTTTTGAAAATGTAAGCTATGTAGCTGTCAATCATTTGAAATTCTTTTTTTAAATTCTAAAAATTAATATTTGTGTTTTTATTATTAGCACAAATATTTCAATTTCATGCTATTTCTGTGAGCCTAAGCGGCTCATTATTAGAAATAGGTATCAAATTGTGGTAGAATGGGTTCGAATCGAGAAACTCTGACCTAAGAGTCCGCGACACTAATTACGGGACAACAACCCGACATGACTTGAAAGTCAGTGTTTAAAGTGACCACTTAAACTAGCCAAAGATACGTCGTAAGATCTGTATATACATATTTTTGGTAAAAATATGCTATGAAAATGTGAATTCTGTTATCACATAAAACGTATACAAGTTTTAGAAGTTCGAGTAATGTGGTTGTCAATCATAGGTAGGATGTTGAATATTACACAGTGATTGCTTAAATCAGACAATGACAAGCTATACATTTGTAAATAACCAGACTTTTATATTCCCATATGTCAAGATATCAATAAAATCTTGATATAAATGTGCAGCATTTGTGAGCAAAGATTTGGATATATTTGAAATGTTGTGAAATTTGACATGGTCAAAATGTTTTTTTATATTATTTATTATATAGCAAAACACCATGGCGACAAAGTACCTTTAAAGTAAAATTTCTCTAGGTCACAATTTTCGAAGCCGTTACAAAGTTATTACAATATGGATCAAGAGGAGTAGCGAGGCAGACGGAGGCAAAGAGCACTTATGGTGATTTTATGTCTTGATAATTGGATTTAGAAAGCAATATATGATGAGAGACTTTTCAATGCTGCTTGTGTGTTTGTTATATTCAATTGAGTTTCTTCTAATATTGTGTCACTCTACGCTTAAGGTTGGCGATCATCATGGTGATTTTAACCTGTCCTAAATTATGTCCTTACATAGTCATCTAATTAAATTTTTGCTAAAAGAAGTATGGGCGTACATGAACGACCCGGCTTATAACTAAAGCCTGGTTGACATTTATTTTTAAAATGGCACTTGTACTGTCATCTGTGGTTGTATTTAAACACTAAAACCACACTTTAGATTATTTTTCTGTTTTACCCACCACATTTAACTTAAAATAAAGATTGTGTGATGCCATCGTAAGACACTATCAAATAAAACCCATCAAATTAAACATTGATAATTTTTTTTTGTTGACATGATTACTGGTGAAAACATTTTTTTATTCAATTATATATGTTGTTCATAGCTTGACCACTAAAAGCTCACTCCCCAGGTACAGTTTTGCCGCAGTAATTCACTCCGGACAGGTTTACTCTGTCTGGAGCCTCTCTAAACACTGGCTCAGTGCTACAGTGGAACCATTTCCTCGAGTTTTTAAGCCAGAATTTTCATTTTCTTCCTATGCTGTATTTACCTCCCACTTTGACTTGTAATATAATACATTTCTTACCTTTCATATGCTAAAAATGGCCATAGTACTCTAAGCTTTCATTTATAACTTCTCATTTTTCCATGCATCTTAAAACATTGTAGTTTCAAACTCTAATCATTGATAATTTTAGTAATCATACCCTTTAAATTCAACCCTCTTTGCCTTCTCTACTAGTGCTGACTATTCCCCTTTCTCTCATCTTAAACTACATTTGTAAAATTAAAATAAAGGCATAAAAAACTACTTAAGAGTAATTTTTCGTTGTTTGTATTAGTTTATAATAAAAAAATTGACAGACAAATGTTAGTTATGCTGCTACACAACCGCTCATCGAAATTTAAGTCTACTAGTTCAAGATACACCCGTCTCTTGGTCAGACAATCAATACACTAGCCTACAAATACCACTCTTTATGTATATGTGCCACCATCCTAGCACAATTTACACCTACAAAAATTATTAATCACATGCGTCATTAGTTGGACCAAAAATCAACATAAAGAGAGTTTACCAAAAAGAAGACAAGGATCTATGGATTGGGAAAAGTGGGTGGTGACAAGTCTTGATTTTTAACCAATGATATCGAATCAAACAATGGACAATAGAGAAAATTTATTTGGTTGTTAATTAAAATTTAGTCCACTCAAACACTTCCCTCCAACCCATATATCAATTCCTTAATGCATGTTGGTCGGACAGATTAATACTGCATGTAATCAATATTTTATGTAGGTGTGAGTGTGTGAATAATATGGTAGTAGTATATATTGTTATCTGTTTACTGGTTTAGTGATTGTCTTGACAAAGGGAGATACATATACGGTAGACTAAAATCTCGGTTTGTGGTTATACATAATACTTACATAACTTTTTTTTTTTTTAATGTTTGACCACAAATTTATTGGTTTGAATGTATTAAATAAATATTAATAATAAAATTGACCGAAACCATTTTTTTTTGCATACTTTTCAAAATAGAGGGATAATAATTGAAATTGTATAAAAAGATTCACTATACAAGTAATGATATGATGCATTCATCACATATGTGAACCATTATTTTAATTAGTTACACTAACCGTAATCGAAGGATATGACATTCTTTGAGAAACGTACCATTATACCTTTCAACGTACCATTATAAATATTCAACATTGTCTTTTATAGTGTAGACACACTCTGTGAAAGCTAAAATAAGATTTAATTCTACATCATTGTGTTTAATTGATAAACATTTAGTACAACATTATTTATCTAAAACATATTCACAGCTAAACAATACTGAGCCTCTCCGAATCTCCTCAAAGGCCATTTTGTTTTTAAAAACTTAAATACTTTTAAAATAACATGTTTATATTCCCTAGATGAGACAGTACTAGTCAGGTAATAAAACAATTTTGAGAAAATGCCTGGTAGCTATTTAAACAATTTGCTGTTAATGTTAAGAGTATAGTAAATGTTCATAATAATATAATATAAAAACTAGAACAAGATCCTCCATCGTTTCCCTATTTCAAATCACAGAGATAGGTAACATAATAAATTTGTGTAGTGTTTAGAGATGAGTGTTTCATCAGTTGTCAAGAAGCTTGATATTATTGCATCAAATATATTATTTATGGTCATATTGCTTTTCTATTGGAGCGACAGTTATGCATCTAGTTGATGCACGATTACAACTAAACATGGAGATACAAATTAAGTCTGGTATGCAAAAAGAAGTATATACTGAAACGTGCTGAGTGCGATGGGACCTGAATTAGAAATATATTTTATCACCAGATTTTTTACGGTCTGTTGTTTACAATCAGCTGTGATTAAAAGCGCCACTATGCTGTTATTTTTATTACAGGGCCCGGCCATATTATACATATAACATTACCGAATAGTACAAATTTTTAGACTCATCAATAAGTGCTAAACTATATACAAATTATAAGTACAATCCTTTTTGCGTAATGTCCTTGGGTACAAAGTACAAGTGAACAAAAATGAATACTGGAGTGCAAATTCAAGTGATACATAGCACCAAATATATATTTAAAATAAATAAAAGATGGCGTTGACAGATTTTTTAATACTGATGAGATTAGCAGAGGGTTTTCAATTTAATTAACAGAGAAACCTTTTAAATCCAATAAATTGTTCAATGATTTCATTAGTCAAATAGCTACCTTTACATGTACATTTTTAAATGTTCAATTAGTATTTGATTACCTTTACGTAGGGTAAACCGCATGAAAGACTATGAGAAAGGTGTGTACAAGTTATAAAAAAGCGAGTATATCGTCACTTTTGACAATCTCCATTTTTCTGTGTCACATTCACAAGACTTTAACACTGTGATATGGGTAGCGTATAAAGGTAGCTAAAAATATGTAAATTGACATATAAATTTTCCCTAAGTGTTTCCAACATGTTTAAGTCTATGCAATTAGACTGAAGAATAATTTTAAATTCTAATTACTTATCAAACACATAAAATATAGCTATTCCATTCTAGCATGAAATACATCTCTAAAATTATTTAGTAGGAATGCCTTTCACTAAATTGGTATACAGTATAATTAAATTATAATAATGGGAAAATCCTGTAATCTTTTTTTAAGACAACTGAATTTTAGCAACTTTTAAATGACATTTTAAAAATCATAGTGTACTATGTATTGTGTAATATAAAGATATCAATTAGAAAATCATTTACTTTTGTGAATTTTGATATTAATATTTCAACTGTTAGAACACAGTTTAGCTTAGTAAACAAAAATCAATAATGCAGGATATATGCCTTTCAAACTGTCAATTTGAGACTGAACTTAGATGAGATTATGAATAAAAATATTTTTATTATCACTGGATTGCACTCAAACACTGTATTTAACCTGAGACACAACATATTAAATGTCTCAAATATACGAAGATACAAAGTAATAGATAAAATAATATATATATCTGGGCATTCTCAAGGTTAACACGACCCATCATTGGTTGGTAAAAATAATCACTTTATAAACTGAGTAACGTTCACCATTCTGGTCATTATTCAACATTCATTTTATTATTTTATTTTATTTATTTATTTATTTTGGAATTATACAGCTTGTACGTAAAAAAAAGTGTCCAAAATATGTCCGCCTCTGTAAAGTAATGGTCAGCACGCTCAGCTAGCGTACTGGAGGTCCCGGGTTTGATTCCTAGGGCGGGGGGATCAAATAAATATATGTGATTTTTCACTCTTATATTTATTCAATATTTCCCTGGTACCTGCATGCATTAACGATCAAGTAAACACTGTCTTCATATGATGCAGTGCCCAATACACCATTGGGGTGCGGATAAGGGTTTGAAGAAGACAAAAAGTATAAAATAGTTAGAATGACAATAATAAAAGCCAATTAAATATTTCCACATATATGTTATGAATACCGTGGTAAATTAAGAGAGAAAAAAGAAAAGAGTGTGTGTGATTTTGCCTCAATTATAGGCTTTTGTATATAAAAAGTATTTCAACTACCGCTTTTATATTTTGAGTTGGGACTGCCATCTGTCATTCTTTTGAATTCTCATCTATAGTTAGAAAAGTAAAGCTATTTAATTCACTAAGTCCTCAACAGATGACAGTTCCATCCCTCAGTTCCAAGTATGTAAGATAAAATGGCTCTTGCTATAAGATAGATATAAGATAGAATAATATACTTTAATATAACATGATTTGATACCTTATGGTCATGCAAGATATTCAATCATGTGTAAAATGATGAACATTAAACAGGGTATAAAGCCGGGTAATATCAGGTCGTAAGCCCTGTGAATGCCGCGACTTCCATATTCCCTTCGTATAAAAAAAAATACTTCGCCTCTATTAAGATATTTATATATCTTAATGCGTAAAGATAAAATATGGCACAATATTAAATGTAACATCAATTTGAAATAAAATATTTTGTATGTAAAATTATTAAGAGAAAAAATTGATATTGATTTCTTGAATTGTGCATTAAATATTGATGGATATTCTATTTTTTTTCTGTAAGTATTCTATTTTTTTAAGATTTCCGTTGAAAAACAATTGCCAAGCATATTTATTGAATAGGCAAATAAATGTTTTCTTTTTTCTTGTTTTTAAAATTCTTTACATACTGGTGCTCATTCTATAAAAGTACAAAATTCAAGTGAAAAATAAATGTTTTATTGAGAACATTCACTGTAAATATTAACTAATATAAAAATGTTAAATAATATGGTACGTAAAAATTCCTAATGTATATTTTATATTATTACCAATATGTATCCTGACTTACCATTAAATTGGGATATTACACTTTAATTTAATAGGTAGATATTTATTCGTTGTGTTTAAGACTAGATTACGATAAGATCTATGAATATTATTACAATGGAAATGTTGATTATAAAAAAGCTTCCGCTATAATGTATGTATATTTGTCAAATTGAAGAGTGTCATTGGAAAAGGAACCATGCATAAATTACGCATTGATCAAATTGATTTATCCATACCACCTGAAACCTGGTATCCAATACAATCAACTAAAAAATGTTCTCCCTTGTGGACATGACAAGCGACTAACACATCTCATATGAATATCTTATAGCAATTCCGTGTGTCTCAAGATACTATCATGCGTAAAAAAGGGAATCTCCATGAGTACACTTCCATAGAAAATAGTTGTAAACGCTCATTGGTTGTTATGCATACGGGATGTAAGAATGACTCTTCAAAAAAAGCAGAATTTAACTATTTATTATTGGGTCTTTTCAAATGTATTGTATATTTAAAACATAATGTTATTTTAGATTCTAAGGATGTTGAATTCTAACAATATATGAAAATCATGTTTTCATTAAAATTTTCTATTTTTAAAAAAAGAAAACTCAAAATGACTTCTTATTCATTTTTTTTAAATGGCAGCACAATTTTTGCCCTCCCTTTCATGCATTTTGCGCTTCGCCCCCTAATCTTGTATTAAGATTACTAACTGAACCCAACGGTAAACTTAAAACAAAAGCAGGTTTAAATGTCCTGCTGTATACAATTGTATATAGTTTTGTGATTCAAATATAATGGTTTCATGTGTCACAGATGACACAGCGCATGAAATGTTCCTTTTGTAGGTCATTTGGAATATTTATAATTTAAGGGGTTTAAACAAAATTATGTTGTAAAAAAATGAACAATATAGCATTATCATTGTAGTTTTTTCACTTAATTTATGTACAAAAGAGAAAAGACGCTATTGTAACCAATAACCAAGTTATAACCAATGTTATAACTAACATCAACACACCCTAGATGTATTGAAAGTAAGTCAATTTAACAAACATTCTGTAAATCAGTATTTCAATAACTTGTGGAGATTTTCCCATTCATATTCATATATTTATTACAAAATTTTGTCTAAGAGGAATAACTTCTTTTATCAGAGACTACATAATACCGTACTTTGCTACAATATAGATTTAGCACGTGATCTATTCGTATTATGACCAATCAACTACTCGTATAATCAATTCCTCAAATGTTTTGCATTTTAATACATAAAATCTGCACATACACGCTTAATTTGATACAGTCTTGTGTCAAATTAAGCATATGAATTTTTATGACGTAATTGACAGTAAAACGTTACAAGAATGATAAAAATTTAGAAAGGTAACCATAATATTATTGTGGTTTGAATGCTGAAACACCAGGGTTCAAAATGCAATATTTTATAAATTACAGTGGTCTACAATGTACTTTATGATCAATCAGGGTTCCATTTGACTTACATCCTTAAAAATCTCACAAACTGTAGCTACCTTTAAAAAAATCATGAATCAAAGTGTAAAATAAAATATTACACATTGATCATTGTTTTAACCACATTTTTATGAACATAATAAACATAAATACAGCTCGGCTGTCCAAACTCAAAACATAGTAAGGGACATTGATTTTGTAGTAGGTTTTTTTGCATTTTTGGACAAAGTAGATTCTACTTAGTCCAAAAATGCAACAAAGAAAACGCACTACAAAAAAATCTCTTACTTCGTTTTAAGTTTGGACAGCCGAGCTCTTGATGCATCTAGTTTTGCCCATAAATGAATTTAAATGTCTTCTACTATTCCTATCTTTTCCTAATGCAATATACCAGTGCACCAATTGATGCAATCTGATTTAAGTATATGCATACTAACAACTGAGATTTTTTGATCCAGTTGCCAAACTTAGAGACCACTTTAAATCAAATTAAGTTTGGTGATCTTGATTTCAATTACCAAATTAATTTCCAAAAGAATAAACCAAAGAGTCTACCGGTTTTTTCCAACAGACGCAGTTCAATTTGATTCTCTACACTACAATATACAAAGTTTACCACAAATCTTTCTCAGATGATTGACATTGTAATCACTGGTATGCAGTGCCGGACCTACATACATACACTTGGCATAGACACTTGCATAGAAGGGACGAGAGAATAATATGTTCACGTTAGTTTACAAACTTGTATTCTTGTCCCTTTTAAGTGACAGGGCGCCGCTTGTATGTTTTAGTATTGACCTGTAGAATATACGGTTAACCTCAAAAATAAACAGAGCTCATTATTCTTCACATGGATTCCATCTGCTCTGTCAGTTCTAGAATTGGACTTTCACTCAACGGCAGCATCCCTGCTGAAGCTGGTAGACTATGACCTTGCCATGAAGACTGCGAGAAAGATTTATAGCCAGTTAATATCATGTTAAATGCATCTCTAGTAGGGATAGTAAGGAAAATTGCATGGACTACTAATTAGATATTGCAAAACAAATGTGCTATGAAACAACCTCCATACTTAACACAGGTTTGTGTTATGTTTGTAACAGAATATGGTGATTTTAATTTGATTTCATGTAAGTGCATACCGCTCTTTTGCTGCTATAATGACATACAAAAAATGCATTTATAAGATTATTACTATTGAACGATTGGTTATCTTAGTATATACTTTTAACTGTAAATTGCAAACCTGTTACTTTTGAATACATCTTTGAGACAGTGTAAATAAGTACACCACTCGATTCATGTGCAAAATACTGATATAAATATACAACAATATATTTCATTCCAAATTATCAAACAATTGACTTGAAATAAAAAATAAAAATTTAATTTAAAGTAATAATATAAGAATGTGGTAATGTTTTAACATCAGAAGAATTAAAGATGAAGATATTAAAAAGGAACATGAGGTTGAGTTAGGGATAGTTGGAGCTTAAATATGAAGATATAAGAAAATTATGCTAAGCTGATATAGGAATAATTAAAAAGATTGTCAAAGATTGGTTCGGCGGTTCGGACACATGGTGGGAATGGATGATGAGAGTAAGACTAAGATAATATATTTGCAAATATGAACTCCCGTTCAGAACAGAATGAAGACGACCAAGACTTGGCACGACCAAATCAATCAGAATCAGAAATCTGGTTGGGTTAAGCCTACATAAAAGTATGTCTAGATGTATGGATTTAGAGGAAGTTAGGAGTTTATGTCAAGACAGACGTGCGTGTATCCTCTCTGCATATCTCTGCAGTGAAATGTAATAAGACCAGTGCTGTTATTTTTATAGCTGTCTTATTTTCTGACACCTATGATATATTGATACTCCCTGTATCCTCTCATCAAGTCAAAATCATGATATTTTATTGTAAATTACTGACATTCAGTACACATGTCGCTCACTCCTTTCAAGAACGTCATAAATCAAAAATCGTCAATTTTCAGTTGCACATGTTTTCGGAATGTCCAGAAAATGTACTATATCCCAGCAAAAGCGGCATATTTTTAACTTAATATTTACCCGTTACAGGGCAGAAAGTGTTGTTTTTGCATTTTGAAGAAAAGGTATTGTTTAATTGTTTTTTCAAATATACTAAATATTTTTCAAATGGAGAAAAAACCTTCAGCTTTTACCTAAAAAGATCTGTTGCACAGTAAAAAGTTCAAAAAGTGGCTTCATATTTATTTTTAATATATTGTATTATAATATTTAACATTAAAAACGCTCTCCTGAAAAATCAAGTATTTTGATTTATGACGTTCTTGAAAGGAGTGAGCGATATGTTACAAAACCCGAAGCTAACCTTGCCTCATTTGTTATTTTTCAAAATGAATTTTAAAAAAAGTAATTAACTATGTACCTACCTAGAATATAACTCTAGAGTATTATTTATGGTCATTTTACTCAGCTGTCACAAACCTTTTAAAAATTAAGGTTATGACTTTATATGTCACATATAAAAAATACATTTAAAAGAACTCCACTGACAAGACACATCGCTCACTCCTTTCAAGAACGTCATAAATCAAAAAACTTGATTTTTCAGGAGAACGTTTTAAAAATAAATATCAAGCCACTTATTGAACTTTTTACTGTGCAACACATCTTTTTAAGGTAAAACCTGAAGGTTTTTTCTCCTTTTGAAAAATATTTAGTATATTTAAAAAAATTATTAAACAATACCTTTTCTTCAAAATGAAAAATAACACTTTCTGCCCTGTAGCGGGTAAATATTAAGTTAAAAATATGCCGCTTTTTCTGGGGTATAGTACATTTTCTGGGCATTCCGAAAACATACACAACTGAAAATTGACAGTTTTTGATTTATGACGTTCTTGAAAGGAGTGAGCGACATATGTAAGTATTTGCACACACCCACCAAGGCTTGGTGGGTCTATGCAAAAAAAAATATATATTATGCGAATTAATATTTAAATGTATGCATACACGTGTGTATATATTTAACATTTATATATAAAAGTTTTATTTTTGACAATTGTATGGTCTTTCATTTATGAATAATTATCTTCTTTTGTTTTCGATTTACGACCAATGTTTGATGTAAAACATTATACCATCTATAAGGACATTTGATGAAATGCTGTCATTAGTTTTATATTAAATTAAATTAATTGCTTAAAAGAATTCCACTATACATACAGTAACTTATAAATGTCTACATGTTTTTTGGGTCCGCACAATACTTGTATAATAATATAGTAAAATATAAGGCTACAGTTGTTACTTTACATAAAACAATATACTTACTATTTTTCTATCAAATTTTGTAGGATGCATTTTTAAATTAAGGAGTTAATAACACAAAGTTATGTGTTAATGAGGTATGTGTTTTGTAAATTAATATAAAAAGTATAATGCATCAAAAATGATTATCCAAAACAGTTCAACATTCCCAAAGTAATTGTAAGTTCAGATGCGAAGACAGATAATACCAAAAAAATATTAATAAAACAACTTTAGTATTAATGAATTAAATGAATCAAAATAAAATAAGTTCTGGAAAAATCAAACACTTTGGATAGACTCAAAGGTGCTCCGAAGATCGTTGATCGAGAATGATTTTGCCAGATCATGCTTATGTAAGTTTTGAGTAAGTTTGTTTGTTCTTTGTGTTTTTCAATCTTTCCCAAAGGAGTAAATAAGTTGATTGGCAAATATCTAAATGTCTCTTTTTAGTGAGTTATCTGACTTGACAGCCGAGCCGCAAATAGCAACTGTACAAAATGAGAGTAAAAGCGGATCAAATCTAGTAATATAAATGAATGCAAAATAAAGGATGAAAATAAAAAGGCTCCACAAAGGATTAATGTTGTTTATTTGTGATTATAAATAATAAAAACATTTACTTATGTATACAAAGCGTGATATAATAAATACATCGGTTACTAAAACTTAGGAAAATAATTAGCACTATTGTCAAATACCGCGTAAAGACATTACAGCAACCAAAATCACTCACAAATAGGAACTGGACATCTAAAGAGAAGATTCTAGAAATGTAACTCTGCCGAGTGGCTCGTCACGAGCCGGAGTTGCCGCGGGTGCATTAGGATCAACTTAGCTTAATCGTAATTAAATAGACACCTACAAGAATGTTAAAATTAATTACAGACTTTTCAATAGAAAAACATGCAAATTTGGCTACTTATTTTTGGATATCGCTATACGAACAATCCCCCTTTATCTTTTCGCCTCGGGTAGTCTAGAACACACCGACGATCGTCCCTCTAGTCGCATACAAGCAAAGGAAATAAAACAAAACCATTTGCATTCAATTGATTTGGTGATATACCTGAAAGCACTGGGGAGTTTGGAAGAGATTGTTATTGGGCCACGCGGCGGCCCCGCTCCACAAGCCCCCGGCGCTGTGCCCTCCCGGCTCTCCGTGCGTCGGGCCACTCGGCTTCCCCGCCAGCTCGCTGATCTGGCACGCATTCTGCAAACTGGACGGCAGGTTGGACCAGTTCTCGTTGCCGGATTCTCGCTTGTCTTTGTTCAGTATGGTTATCTCCATGGAGCCCTGGTAAGCCAGCGGCAAGTTTCCTGACGCTTCGTCGCCTAGATTCGGCTTGGGAGACTGGTTGGGGCCTTCTACGATGGCTTGGAATGCTAAAAGGTCCTCGTTTTCGCTCTCAGAAAGCGGGAGCGGAAGAGGCGGTAAGATCTGTTGCTGTTGGGCAATCTTGTAGCTCTGCTGTCGCAGCATCTGCCTTCGACTCAGACCCATCTGCAAGGAATGTAGGCTGGCATTATCTGTGGCGCCGTTGGCGTTCGGTTGAGCCATCGCCACTTGCTTCTGGAGAATTTGTCTCTTTTGCTGCAACAGTCGGTGCTGCATCAGCTGCTGTTGGAGGGGAGGCTTGATATTTTGAAGGGCAGAATTACTAGGAGAGCTCAGGGACTGATCTCCCATTTCGGAAGATTGATGGCACGGTGCTGACATTTTGGGGCTGGCCGGAAGGGGAGGAGATGTAGTGCTATAATTGAAGTTCTCGGGAAGACTAATTCGTTTCACGGGTAAACATTTTGATTCTATAAAATGCGGACTGAATGACGCCGCAAATTGATTGTGCTGTATTTGCCTTTGGGTCATTTCTTCGACAGGTACGCTGGCTTGGTATTGCGTTTTTAATTTCTGCGCTTCTTTTTGTACTAAATGTAGCTCTAGAACTCCTTTGGCCTTGCACCCTTCGTTTAGTCTTTGGCTGTTAAAAGCGACGGTGTTTTTTTGAGCCTCCGTGGCCTGCGATATGACTTGCTGGGCAACGAGGCCGTCGCTGGCCCTCCGACCTTCTCGGAAGTCGACAGGACTCCTCGTAGTACTTCTGGGGCATCCTTTATTACCTCCTTGATAGGAAAGGGGATTATGCCTACTGAGAAACCCTCCGCACTGGGACTTGTTGTTTCCAGTAGACACATAGACACAAGGGTGCATGGGACTAGTATTGATAGTAGAACTATTCTCGTATGATAACTTGTCATCGGTAGAAGTGCAACTGGGTAAGCTACTTGCGAGGTCGCTAGAGCAGTCTGACAGTTGGTAGTCTAAACTTTCAAAGCCTGAGAAGTTACTCTGAGAGGAGTCGCAACTCAGATTTTGGCTCAAACTTTTTGTATTGTAAAAGTTGACCACGCCACTGCTAGAACTGGAACTGGCATAGGAACCCAAACGCTGAGGAACAGGGGCTCCCGAGAGCTCTTCCATGTCGGTCTCGCAACCCTCATCGGTCGAGGAAGAATACTGTTGCTGAAATTCCACAGTTTTGCCTGTTGAATTTGTGTTGAGAGGAGAGAAATTCTGCGTTGTTATATATCTGTTTGTACCTAGAGAATATTTGCTATCGTTTCTATACAAACTAGGGTTATAAATATCCACATTCCCGGGCAAAGTATTTAATACGTCGACAGTGTTCGGCAGAGGAGGGAGAACCGAGTTCTGAATATAAGAATATGTTTGAATATGATTCATATAGTCCTTGAAAGGTGGTGTACTGGTCTGTAAACGGGACAAGTCTTGCTGTTGGGTATTTGGTATGCGGCAGTGATCGTAGTTATTTAGTTTGTTAGATTCCGCGGATGATGGGGGAAGAGGAGACTGCTGCAGAGTATTCATCAGTTTGGCGGCTTCGGAGCTCATTGTAAATGTTGTCGATGAATTCAGAATCTTCAGCGGTTCTGTCGCAAAACTCGATGCAGAAGTGGAGTTTTGCAAGGGGTTCGATCCCATGTTGAGGCATGCCGAATCGATATTGGATAATTTTGCCGAATCGATGGCGCATTTAGAATCGAAACTTGAAGAAGTTAACAGCCTACTGCCATCTGAATTAGTGAGTCTCGGGTCAGGGCCAACTGTAGTCGACTGTTGGAGAAGTCGTCTGCAATCTTCGCTCGACTGTTTCATGATCTTCTGATGTTGCTCCAACGTGTTGGTCAGAAGCCTGTGCGAAGAGGCGATGCTGTCTAAATTTGTTTTACCTAAAAGACGGGAGTTTGTGTCTGAGGTATCTAGGTTTCTCATAGACTGCAGTCGACTAGGGTCATCTGTATTAGACCTAGATGACCCCAAGGCGTCTAGATTCCCGACAAGGAAGCTGCGGTGATTATCCCCGAGCTCTAGGTTCCTTTGAAGAAGTCTTTGCTCTGTCATATTGAAGTTGGCGAGGGAGAGTAGACGTTGGGTCTCCGAAGTGGAGTCCGGAGGTACTCTGGGCGGAGAGGGAGGTGCTCTGGATATATGTGTCTCTGGAGATCTCGATAATCTGTAATTCACAAAAATAAATAAATACATAAAAATATCAAACTTATCTGTACAATACCCTAAAATGAAACAAATTTATTATGTTTGCATTTATAATTCACAATTCGCTAACTCCTTTCAAGAACGTCATAAATAAAAAAAACTTGATATTTCAGGAGAATGTTTTTAAAGTTTAAAAATATAATACAATGTATTAAAAATAAATATCAATATTTACTGTGCAACAGATCTTTTTAGGTAAAACCTGAATGTTTTTTCTCCATTTGAAAAATATTTAATTTGTTTAAAAAAAATTAAACGATAACTTTTCTTCAAAATGCAAAAACAACATTTTCTGCACTGTAGCGGGTAAATATCAAGTTAAAAATATGCCTCTTTTGCTGGGATATAGAACATTTTCTGGGCATTCCGAAAACGTGCACAACTGAAAATTGACGATTTTTGATTTATGACGTTCTTGAAAGGAATGAGCGAATTGTCATGCTAGAGATAAATTAAAACCAATTTATGAATTTTTTTTAGATGGTAGTGACATTTATTATTTACCTTGCTTATTATGTACCTACAAGGTTTATAGATCAATAAGTGGATTTTGGTTCCTTCTAGTTAAAAACATGTTTTATTTCAATCTGTGTTGGGAAAATGAGAGATAAACTATTAAGGACCAATCAAGACCTTTTCAACATTACTTATTCTAAGGAGGACACCACATAAAACTCCTCAGGAGAAGACGGACTGTTGACTATCGTCAATATTCTTTCTGTTTCAACAGAAGAGGGTTCGGTATTTTGTGTCCTAGCTTGGTTTATGGTACCAATGTCGTTCACTTCAGAATGATCTTTATCATCTGATATCGGGTGTCGGATGGCCTACCTGTAGTTGGGTTATTTTTTTATGGGTGTTGTATTTATTATTTACCTTGCTTATTATGTACAAGGATTATAGATCTTTTTTAATTTTTTAAATTTTTTAATTTGGCAGTCACCCAGTAAAAGGATGTTTCTGCCAGTGTCAAGTATTATTTTTATTTACAAACAAAAAAAAAATTGAAAATAATAATAACAATTAATACAAAATGTCATAGTTTAAATGCGTTTAGCTTTATCATTATAGAAATTATGCCCACAATTCTAGAATAAGGTTCAGAAAGAAGGGTGCACATTTGGGTGGGGAGTTGGATTCCTGCCCGTGTTAAGCTATTTAGAAAGTTCTCCTCTATTTTCAGCGGACACTGAAAGAACGTATGGTTTGCATCCCCTATATCTTATCCACATTCGCAATATGATGATGTAACGCACTTTATCTTATAGAGATGCACGGCAGTGAGCAGTGCCCAGACCTTAGGTGACATAACATCGAGATGGAAGATCTAGACAAAGATAAGTTCCAGTACCATGGTTTGAATGGGATTTCAGCTTGAATATTGGCGTAATATGCTCCTCGATGCTGTTTGGACTCTTCCCAATGTTTGTCCCAGATTGATCTATGTATACATTTTAATGAGGAGATTAATTCGGCCATCGTATAGCAAATATGTTTAGTAGAACCACTTTGACGCGTTTCCTTTGCTAAACCATTCGCTTTCTCATTGCCTTGTATTCCCGTGTGCCCGGGGACTTTGTTTCTTTCTTATTTGAAACTTTGTTGGAAGGATTAAGTTAGTTAGATCCTTGTATAATCTCGTATATTCTGGAGCCAGGTCTTCTGCCCACACGTCTTGTCCACTGGACGCTTCTATTTAAACAGGTTAGGTTAAAATAGAAGCGTCCAGTCCGATGTTGCGTAGTTGTGGCTAAGTCGGTGATAAGTAGTTTTAGGGACGCCTGTCACTGATTGGGCCAAGCAGACCGTAGTGCCCAAGTTGGACGAGGCGAGGAGATACCTCACAGACCGGCAACCTAGCAATCAATATTCATAACTGAGATCCACTGGGTGCATATGCCACTGCGAGAGTATAGGTACTACCTGGCAGTACGGGCTGCCAAGTGGCTATGAAGATTTTCTCCTCCTTCGCAAAAAAAAGTCCGATATAGGGTGTTGGATGGCCTACCTATGATTAGTTTAGGTCAGGTCGACCTTCTATTCTTAGTAAGGTAAGTCGACCTTCTATTCTGTCTTAGTAAGGTTAGGTCGACCTTCTATTCTGCCGTAGTTGGGTCAGGTCGACCTTCTATTCTGCCTTAGTAAGGTTAGGTTGGGATAGAAGCATACAGTCCGATATAGGGTGTTGGGTGGCCTACCTATGATTAGCTTAGGTCAGGTCGACCTTCTATTCTGTCTTAGTAAGGTCAGGTCGACCTTCTATTCTGCCTTAGTAAGGTCAGGTCGACCTTCTATTCTGCCTTAGTAAGGTCAGGTCGACCTTCTATTCTGCCTTAGTAAGGTTAGGTCGACCTTCTATCCTGCCTCAGTTAGGTTAGGTTGGGATAGAAGCGCCCGGCCTACCTGTGGTTGGGGTTGTCGCTCGCCCGGCGCGCGGGCGCGTCGGCGGCGGGCGGCGCGGGCGCGGGCGCGGGCGGCTGGCGGCGCGCGGCAAGGGCGCTCTCGGCCACAGAGGAGGGCCGGCGGCGCGGGGCCGGCTCGGCGGTGCGCAGCCGCAGGCGCTCCAGCAGCAGCAGGTAGATGGCCGCGTGGTGGTCGTAGCTGTTGGACCGCAGGCTCTGCAACGCGACCAGCGCGGCGGGTGAGAGACAATCGAGCAAAGAGGTGCATAAATTTATTTTTATTTTATTTGTTCGGGAATCGTACAGCTTTACATATCGTAGTCGTACTGGAGAAAGTGACCAACAAACAAAAAGTAAAATGTTCAGGGGGGCCATTTAAGTCACTTTTACTTGGCAAGAAAATAAACATGAATGCAATTAGTCATTTTAACAAGTCAATATATTATACTTCCAAGTTAAAAATCCTTCGGGATTTTTTCAGGGCAATATCAAGCTAGTAAGATATCAAATAGTCAATGATCACGTTTTTGTAAAAAATGCAATAGGTCACTTAATAATAAACAACAGTTACATTAACAATAATAAACATTACATTACATAAAAAAGCCAATATTCCACATTTATGTTATAAAACTATTAAAAAACATTCAGAGATTAAAAAAAAGGGTATGGTATCAAGTAATAGATTTAGCAGGAAGGAGATGGAAAGGAGAGGAATTAATGAGGATGGTTAAAGGATTTTTTTTCTAGGTGAGAATTTTAAAAATAAGAATATACTTATCTATAGGTGAAGAAGAATATGCCCAGACTTCCATATTCTTCTTCACCTATCTTGAGATGTCAGAAAAAAACGTAATTCCATTGTATTTATTTGATCATTTTGTATGAAATAAGATGTTTTTTTTCCATCCAGCTCACCTCCTTGGTCTTGGCCGGGTCGATGCCCAGGCTCTGCATGAGCCTGAGCACCTGGTCGTTGGGGTCCGCCGCGGCGCCGCCCCGGGCCGGGCTGCGCGGCGCCGGAGCCGCCCCGGCGCCCGCGGCTCCGGCGCCCGCGGCCGCCGCGGCGCCGGCCAGCCAGCGGTGCCGCCGAATCTGCTCGATGGTGTAGCGCTTCAGCGGATCCAGTACCAGCATCTTGCGGATCAGCGACTCGCAGTCTGGAAAGAAAAAGAGGAATAGTTACATACATTTTTTTATTACTTAAACTCGTGTGTTTAATGACTGCCGGACAGTAAGATTCCGCGTAGTGCCCAAGCGCCCATAGGGCGTTTGTCCACTACACGGGATTTCACCGTTCGGCAGTCCGGTTTTGAAAAATGAAAATTATTTTATTCAATTATAGTCATATAATTAAAATATAACTTTGTTTTAAAATCACTATGTATATTTATTATAACTTAATTAAAATGTCGACCGGTTAGCTTCAAAACCGATATATTTATAGTGATTTTAAAACAAAGTTACATTTTAATTATAAATTTTTAGACTATGTACTAGACATACTGTTCTCTTTGTGTGCAGTATTTAGCCACGCGCGGCTCATGTTTATACTCGTTTTAAGATAATCGAGTATAAGCATGACATTTTTTAATTAACACGTTCACTGCGTTCAATATATTGCGAACAACTACAAGATGCTAATAAAATACAAATTTTCAAGACGTTGAAACTATACTAAAAATGTGAAAAAATATATAATTATTTTTTTAGACTATGTACTAGACATACTGTTCTCTTTGTGTGCAGTATTTAGCCACGCGCGGCTCATGTTTATACTCGTTTTAAGATAATCGAGTATAAGCATGACATTTTTTAATTAACACGTTCACTGCGTTCAATATATCGCGAACAACTACAAGATGCTAATAAAATACAAATTTTCAAGACGTTGAAACTGTACTAGAAATGTGAAAAAATATATAATTATTTTTTTAGACTATGTACTAGACATACTGTTCTCTTTGTGTGCAGTATTTAGCCACGCGCGGCTCATGTTTATACTTGTTTTGAGATAATCGAGTATAAGCATGAGTGGTCTAAAGCTAAGTTTACACTAGCAAATTATACATGAACATCTAACTATTTATTTTTCGACTTTTTTAAAATTCATTATACACTAACAAAATATTGTATCAAAACTGTATGTTAATATTTTGGAAAGGTTTTTTTTCCATACAAAAAAGAATCCTTTTTTTTAAAATTTGTTACTCTTACTGTCGATTTTTAACTATCAGTTTAAAATAAAACCCCAGTCAGATCATAAACCAGATCTGAAAACCGATAAACGCCGGGTATTTCAGCTTGTATTTAATAAATGTTTTAAATGTATTTTAACCACTATCTACTATAAGTCGATGTATTGTTTCAAATTATATTAAAGACGCGCCAGACATTGGAAAAAGGAATATGGAAATTCTCCGGTGAAATTTGAATTTCAAATGCAGAAAATCGAATTCGTTCGAACGCCTGACCTTTGAAATTTTAGTTTTACCACGAGACCAAAGGAGGCGCAGAAACATGTAATAGAATATTCTAATTTAAACTGAGTGTAGTATTAACCGGTTAGGTACCCCAAGCGATATTTTGACATTTCTACGATAGATGAAGAAGAATATGGATATATAATAATAATAAAACCCTTATCCGCACCCCAATGGTGCATAGGGCACTGCGCAATACAAACGCAGTGTTATCTTGATCGTTTACACATGAAGGAAAGGTGATCAGCCCTTCGCTTCAGGTACCAGTCCAGGGTAATATTGAATAAATAGTACAGTGAAAAAATCACTTATATTTATTTTACCCCCCCCCTGGGAATCGAACCCGGGACCTCCAGAACGGTAGCCGAGCGTGCTGACCATTACACTACGGAGGCGAACAATATGGATATATACTGGGTATTTACAGGGCTTTTGACCAGTATTAGGTTGGTTAATTAACCAACTGTGTCATGGTAAGTTCAAGGATTTTTTGTTTTTGTCTGGAATATGTGATCACTCTAAACACTTGTGTAATATTCATAAATTCTACCCATGATACCCTATGACGGTTGTAAGCCCCGTAAATGCACGGACTTTCTTCTTCATCTATATTCTTCTTCATCTATGTTAAGATGTCAATTGATCACATTACATTATACTGTATTATGTTTACGCTACAGTATGTCCTGACATACACTCCCAGCTTCCTTCACGCTCATACATCTAGTCATTGTTATATTTTCTCATTTTTTAAAAATATTTTCTCATTTGTTTATTTTAAATATGCTCATTACCTTATGTTTTTCTCATTTATTTCTTTTAAATATGCTTCTTATGCCTATTTATTATAGCTGTTTAATGTTTTTATATTTTGCCATGTATTAGTTTTGGTATTTTAAAAAAATATTTTTTTGTTACTTTATTATTTGTGTTCCAGTCTTGTTAACCTTAATTCCATGTTCCAAAATTAGAAATTGAAATAACTATCAGGAATATTATATGTATATATGACTTATGTATGTAATGTGTTTTGAAAAAAATAATAAATACATTCTCTCCGATTACGTAGACTTTTGTCACCACCAGATTTTGGGTTCCGATTGATCTGATCGTGACAAGTCTCCCGTTCACATTTTCCAAACAAACTTTATTAGTCATTCTCTCGTTATCCATTCGCTCCATACGTCCATATCACCTGAAAGAATTACTTTTTATCTTGAAAAGAATTTTTAATCTTCTTCTTCTAACCCAATGACGCAGTGTTATCTTTATCGTTACTTTACACGATGGTAAGGTGTTTACTCCTGCGCATCAGCGACCAGTCCAGGGTAATATCAAATAAATATTAGAGTGTAAAATCACCAATATTTATTTTCACACCCACCCCCCCCCCTGGGAATCGAACCTGAGACCTCCAGAAATGTATCTAAACACGCTTACCATTACACTACGGAGGCGGCCCATATATATATATATATATATATATATATATATATATATATATATATATATATATATATATATATATATATATATATATCGGTAGTGCAAAGGCAAAGGGGTATATCTGTCTCGGTGCAAATTTTACAGGAGAGCAAAAACAAACTTGTGAAATTAAATAAATCATTTGTTTTATGTATTATGTATATGTACATATCTTAATAAAACTTAATAAGTATTGCAACTACAGCTATAACCTTTTGCCAGATTATGGAATACACTACTTTGAAAAATTATATAGATATACCCCTTTGCCATTACACTAACGATATACTTAGAACATGGACTCTTATATTTAAAATATTCACTAAACCGGATGTACGTTTTAAATTAAAAGCCGAATATGACAAAATGTCAGCGTCCGAAAGCACGTCAAAGATTGAAAATATTGTCATTAAAATGACCATGAAGTCGGTGGTACTCGATGACGCAAGAAGCTCGGGGCTCTGACGTAAATGGGGGGTCCCCTCCTTCACCGGTCCCCCACCCCCAACCCCTAGACTCGGCGACCCCCCCGTCGGGGCTCAAATCGCAGGGGCTGAATAAACGCAGGCGCTGAAAATTTAGCTGGCGCATACAAAAGAAAACTCGATAGAATGAATGAGTCGAGGCGCGATTCGCTGGAATCATCCGATGGAATATTATTACGGCTGGGAAATGAGGATTCCCAATACGAATTACGGGAATTTTTTCGCCAATAATAAAATATGAGAAATTTAAAAGGTGAGTTTGGAAAATGTCTTGACTAAGGGCTTAAGAAGCATCGTGACGTGGTTTTTTTTATACAATAATTATTGTAATTGATTTTGGATAATTTATGTAGTAAGATTTTCGTACTAAAGGCCTTAAGGGCGCTTGTGCAGAAGTTGATTACGATATCAAAATGATAATGATACATAAAAAATATTAAAGAAAAACGTCGTCCATCGGTTGAGTCTTCTCGTGAGGATGCACTCTCTATGCACATTTTTTAGAATAAATTTTCCAATTTGTTTTGTTGTTTTTTTAATTAAATAGAATATATATATATATATATATATATATATATATATATATATATATATATATATATATATATATATATATATATTTTTTTTTTTTAACTCTTCCTTTCAATTATTCTTTTCTCTTCAAAACCATATATTTATTTAAAAGAAAAACATATTTTTCAATACGAAAAGGATATTTTAAGAAAAAAAAATGATTGGGCAGTGACTTTGTGATAAAATCTATCCATTTTTAATTTACGTATTACATAGTAAATATTACTAACTCTTAAAATCTACTGTGATAAACACGGTGTTTGAAAATGATGCGGAACGCTTCGAAACACGTGTCACAGTAGATTTTAAGAAATAGTGGTTTCATTAATTGATTCGGCAGTCACTTTGTGGTAAAATCTATCCATTTTTAATTAATGTTTTACTTAGTAAATACCACTATTTCCAGTAAATACTATTTCTAGGAAATAGTGGTATTTACTAAGTAAAACTTAAGTAAAAAAATAAAAAAAATCGTTTACGTTATATATTACCTGGATTTAAAGAAAAATTAGTAGCAGGCTATCGAATATCCCTCCTTAATTGACACCTTCTTTTACATGTGAGTTCTCGGCATCATCTATGGTCGAATTCAGTTGAATCGCGGATGCGTTTGTAAGAATTTCGTCATGTTGAAAATCCGCCGTCAAAAATAAATTATTGGCATAAAAAAAATGGTCTGAAAAAAAGTAGGTGTCCCAAGCCCACTCGATTGCTTAAAATGCCAAATGGTTAAAGGTACATACAGTACATGTATATCTATTCGATCCTGCTTCGTTACGGCAAGATCGTGTTTTTTTCCTGCTTTTGATTTATTTGTATAAACGTAAAAACGTGTGGGATTTCTGTTAACCGCAAAATTCGATTGTGTATTTGACGTTACCAACGTTATACACATATAAATAAAAAAGGCGCCAAAAACCCGTTTACTCATGGGAAAAATACTGTTATTTACATTTTTTGCCAACTCAACATAAATAAAGACACTTATCCTTAATTAAGTACAATCAATCAAGTACAAGAGGAGATGCATGAACGTGGAAGAGGGGAAGAATGTTTGCAAATACAGAGTTGTGTGGCATTCTATTCTCTCTGCCTACCTCTGCGGAGAAGTGGCGTGATGATTAGTTAGTTAGTTAGTAAGTACAATCAATAAATATTGAGTGATAAGTCCCTCTCCAAAAACAAAAGATATTTCGCTTTAGAGAGATTGCATTTCGACTGTATTCAGGCTATATACATATATGTATATTGAAAGCTGTCCCACCGCATGCCCAGATCTGATACAGAAGGATCTAGGCTTCCTGACAGATCTGCTCTTGCAAAGCAATTGTTTTCAAACTAAGTTGCGAAATTTATTGAAAATGTGAAACAATATAAAATGGTATCCCGATTTTACTTTGAATTTACATTTAAAAGCGTTCAATATACCTGTCACTGCTAATCTAAATAAATACAAGATTGTAAGTCCATAACCAAATTTTCTAGAAGTACCCCGGTGCAGGCAGTGAAAGGGATTAGTATTTAGTTTAATAAGTCAGCTAGATCCGATTCCAACTCGACGTTGGCCGGTACACAGACGCCCACAACACCGACCAGCACAGCAGACAGACACGGAACAGTGCAAAGACATTTACAAATTTACAAACTGTAAATGTCTTAATTACGAACTGTTGAAATCAACGAAATTATTAAAAGCTTTCAATATACCTGTTACTGCTAATCTAAATAAATACGTTTGTAAATTTTCTAGAAGTAACCTGGTGCTATATACACATACTGTATATACCAAGACTTGTACATATTCTTCTTCATCTATGTTGAGATGTCTAAAAAATAAGATACATTTTCCACCGCAAAGCTTCACGCTGAACAATTTGGATGAAAATGGGTGACACTCCTCTCTGAGCAAAGCATTTTCACTTGGACGCACGGTGACGTCACGCTCAACCCTTTCGGATTAAGTGGGACGATTACCAGGGAAGCAGATGGACTGGGGGGGTGGAGGAAACTAAACTATATCCCTTACCATTTACGCTACTATTCAAGTTTCCATACATTTTAGAAATAATATTAATTGGATCGCCAAAACTGGGTATTTGCCCTTTGTCATTTGAAAATGTTGAAATGCGCTCCCTCAGACGAATGTGTGGAAAATCATTGTATGGCAGAATTAAAAACGAAGATATAAGAAAGGAATATAACGAGGAATAATTGAAAAGATTAAGAAAAGTTATTTACGGCGGTATGGACATGTGGAGCGAATGGATAGCGAGAAAATGATTAAGAAAATATATGTAGTAAATGTGCGGGAAAACAGAACGAGGACGACCGTAAAAGACTTGGCACGATCAGATCAATCAGAACCTAAAATCTGGCGGTGTCAAAAGTCTGCGTAATTGGAGGGCATGTATGACTAGATGTATGGATGTGAAGGAGGCGAGGAGTGTATGTCAGGACAGAAGAGTGTGGCGTTCCATCCTCTCTGCCTACCCCTGCGGGGAAACGGCGTGATGGTAGTAGTAGTAGTAGTCATTTGAAAAATTAAATGAAACATTCGATAACTGAATATTTAAAACTGTTACCAGTTGCTGTCTTAACATAGATGAAGAAGACAAAGGAAGTCGGAGTATTTACAGGGCTTACGACTTGTCATAGACAGCGTATTTGTAGTTCTCAAAAGTAATTAATAAACTCAAAACAGTGGTGTTATAAAAGTGTGATTTTGACTTGTTCACTGGCTGGGTAAGTGATCACTTTACACACGTGTAACATTCACCATTCTGCCAATGATTTACAACCGCACAAGTGAAATTTTGGAAGTCGTGCATATGGTACATGATCCATATCATGAAGTTCGGTGATTGAGTTCACAACAGTCATCTATGATTGGATTAAGAAAGTTTTTATTAAGCAGAGGCCTTTGTATTTGTATGCCAAACATACTGGATTTGTGAACAATTATTTGGACACATTCAAATGTTGTGACTGACGCTCACACGTAGTCATCAGTCGAGGTTTTTATTTCACGGTGCTCACACGCTTGTGTGAGTAAATGTTACACGTGTTTAAAGTGATCACTTAAAACCAGCCTATGATGTGTCGTCAACTTGTGTCGTCTATCAAAATTTGTAGCTCTCGAAACAAGTTGGGTTTACAACATTTTGAGTGTGTCCAAATACTTGTTCACAAATCTGGATTATCTCCAATTAAATGAGATATTTTCATATTATTTTTTATGTTTTCAAGTATTTGCACACACTCAAAATGTTGTAAATAAATTAATTGGTCGAATTATAAGTTAAAATAATAAACATAAAAATGATATTTTCTGGCGTTTCTCATGTGTGTGATTATAATCCAGGATTCGGATATCTCACATACTAATTAAAGAGTTTCAATTTAATCCAGATTTGTGAAGTATTTGGACACACTCAAAATATTGTAATATTTATTCCTACATTTTTTTGACATATCGATGGATTACATATATTGATACATTCCTGTTGACAGGATATTTATTTCCTTATTTCGAAAAAAACGAGACGAGACGTTCGGAGGCGGCAATTCTTATATAGGTACGTCAATCAATTCCAAGACGTCGAGCAAATCTTGCCCGAGGGAAAACCCCGAGATAGCTTTATCTGACCTTCTGCGAATTAGACCAATTAAGTTACCAGACACTCTAAGACGGGCTATTTATTAAGCAAAATCCTTTCGCAACGAGAAAAAATATATCGGAGGTCGTGTTACTTATAAAATACCATAAAAAAACCATATACTGTATTTTAAACACATAGTACTAATACATAGTCCGTCTCCGTAGTGTAATGGTCAGTACGCTGGGCTACCGTTCTGGAGGTCCCAGGTTCAATTCCCAGGAGGGGTCGAATACAAATGAGTGATTTTTTCACTGTAATATTTATTTAATATTACCCTGGACTGGTGTACCTGAAACGGAGGGCTGATCACCTTTCCTTCATGTGTAAATGATTAAGATAACATTACGTTTATATAACGTGATGCCCTATGCATCATTGGGGTGCGGATAAGGGTTTTATTTTATATATATATATATATATATATATATATATATATATATATATATATATATATATATATATATATATATATATATATATATATATATATATATATATATATATATAATATATAAATAAATAACTTTCTTTAAAACTTTCCTTAAAAATTTAATATTATCGTTCGTTGTGTGTAATACCATTTGAAGACAAAGTTGACGATGCTATTAATATAAAAAAATGTAGTAAACTGTTAATTTTTTTATGCCTATACACTGCTTTCACCTTCAAGCATACTTCTTGATATTATACATTTTCAAATATGCGTAAATTCTGCGATACACGCTACTACACAGGTGTGCTGTGACGCGTGTACTAGTTATTTCAGAATTTCAGGAATTAAGGTAGTTCAATATATGTGTCTACTTTGTGTGTTCACGAATCGGTTTGACATATATTCATCAGACGTGTGCGGTTATTTCCCAGCAGTAGGCAGCCTTCACGACGTACTCGTTTAATTAGAAGTCGACATGCGCGCTTACAATTTGGTACGCCCTCTCTGCAAATTGATATACCCACATTTTCAAGGGTCTCGCATTGCCTCGTGGAATTCTTGAAATACGACTATTGTCTCGCGTGATTAAATGGATTCATATCGCACACCTAGATCAGAACTGTATCAACTAAAAAATTATGAGTTTATAGTTTTTTTTTGTTGATAATAATTTATTTTCAAACTCCGCCCCCTTGACTAACCCCCTTCCCCTAAGTTACCACTCTCCTTGTTTAGAGAAAATTTTTAATTTTTTTATTTTAGTTATTTTTCAGACCTGACGATGGAAGTTTAGCTTCCGAAACTAGTAGTCATTAATAAACTCAAGTGGTATAAAAACAAGTGTTTCCTTAATCATTTTATTTATGCTAACATTAATTATATTAAGAAATTATTTATTTTGTATACGAATTTAAACTTTATTTATTAAATACACGATCAAGCATTTCAAATACTTGAAAGTGGTCTGGTCAGGACTTCAGGGTTCAGAATGATCGGCTGGTGCGTATGAGGAGATGCATGAATATGGATGAGACGAAGAACGTTTTCAGACAGATTGGTGTGGCGTTCTATTCTCTCTGCCTACCACTGAGGAAGCGGCGTCATGGTTAGATCTTCTCTTCTTCTTCCTGTGACACTTCTCTACAACGTTGAGATCCCGCGTTATCGGAGAAAAAGGTATAGGTGGTATATGTTTTAAAATTTAATTTAAATTAAAAAATGAGTCATTTCAGTGATTTCCGCTGGTTAAAAATTAAAAATACGATTTAAAACATAAAGTATTTTACTTTATGTATTGAATAACCCCCTATAATGTTCCCTCCCATAACGCGGTACCTATCTCAACGTTATGGGGGGGTTTACCGTATAGATAATTTTACTTGGCAAACGAAGTGGGAAATGTGTAAAACGCTTGGAATTCCTTCAAATTAATACTGACCAAATCAATTAATTTCAATCATCTTTTGACTGAATATTTTAGAAAATTATCTGACAGATCGCCGTGAAGAATGCGGAGCTAAGTGCTTCATCTCGCCGGAGATCTCTGACCCTCCATTCATCATCTCTCGCCCGAATGGCGAGATAGTTTGTCACTATTGAAAAATTCGTTTCTATTTTTTGCCGTGGAAATGCCACAGGCCGACCGCACGCCGAATTTCTAGCGTGTTTTCAAACGCAAATTTGACTTGTATATATATATATATATATATATATATATATATATATATATATATATATATATATATATATATATATATATATACACACACACACACACACATATATATATATATATATATATATATATATATATATATATATATATATATATATATATATATATATATATATATATATATATATATATATATGTGTGTGTGTGTGTGTCTATATATGATTGATTTCTTACGAAAACGAGGGTATATAAATTATCCAATAAATAAATAATTAAAATTGCTGTGGTTCAGTCTGGTTAATGGTTTAACTTTTTTTACAATATTTAAAATATTTTAAGTGTGTTTTATTCTTTTTCAATATTTTAAGTGTGATCTTTCTTTTTCGAAAGAAGCATTTATAAATTAATGGATGCATCTTCCAAAATTTGAGTAGTATGGTTGTCAATCATGGGTAGAACGGTGAATGTTACACATGCATAAAGTGATCATTTAAACCAGCATCTAACAGGTTGTAAGTCCTGTAAATAATTTACAAAAACTCATTCACCTTTGTTGAGGTGTTAATAGAAATAACAATATTTATTTGAAATATGAACCCTCAATATTGTATATACATATCGTAGTCGTGCAGGAGAAAGTGACCAACTAACAAAACGTAAAATGTTCAGGAGGGCCATTTAAGTCACCTTTGCTTGGCAAGAAAATAAACGTCAATGCAATTAGTCATTTTTAAAAAGTCAATATATTATAATTCCATGTTTAAAATCGCTTTGTGATTTTTCAGGGCGATATTAAGCTAGTAAGATATCAAATAGTCAATAATCAGGTTTTTAAAAAAATGCACTTGGTCACTTTCTCCTGCATGACTACGATATATTCGTTCAATCAATACAATAATGTATTTTGGGTTGTAAGTAAATAATCGTTTTTTCCCCTTTATACTGTTACCTAACAAAGCTTTTGATGAAATAATGTGAGCAAACAGAAAACAGACAATGCTTTGAAAGAAACGACCGCTGCTTTTCGACATAATGAAAACTCGTTAAAATCTTGGTAAGGTAAAGCCAAACAAATTAAAGCTCTCAAAAAAGTGTTTACATAAGAAACAGCTGATTCACACGTGTAAGAAATTTTGTAGGAATAAAGTTATTTGTAATTCAATTCAATATGCTTTTTCAAGGTTGAAACTCAACCCACATAAGCGCGAAACTAAAGTGATGTTCCGAAAACTATTATTTACCAGAAAAGTTGGGTTAAAAATCTAATGTATGTAATATATCGCTCACTCCTTTCAAGAACGTCATAAATCAAAATACTTGATTTTTCAGGAGAACGTTTTTAAAGTTTAAGAATATAATACAATGTATTAAAAATAAATATCAAGCCACTTATTAAACTTTTTACTGTGCAAAAGATCTTTTTAGGTAAAACCTGAATGTTTTTTCTCCATTTGAAAAAAAAGTATATTTAAAAAGATAATTTCTTTCAACAATACCTTTTATTCAAAATGCAAAAACAACACTTTCTGCCCTGTAGCGGGTAAATATCAAGTTAAAAGTATGTCGCTTTTGCTGGGATATGGTACATTTTCTGGGCATTCCGAAAACATGCACAACTGAAAATTGACGATTTTTGATATTGTGATTTGACGTTGTTGAAAGGAGTGAGCGATATGTATAAATATACTCGTATATATCTATATGTATATACCCACATATGTTACAAACATTATATGGGTATACAACGTCAAGTCTACGCAGGGGTAGGCTGAGAGAATAGGACGTTTTTGCAAACAATCTTCGCTTCTTCCACATTCAAGCATCTGCTCATATATACCCCCCGATTATTCTGACTCCTGATCTGAACACTTTCAAGTATTTGAAATTCTTTATAATGCCAAGTTTTCCTCGGTCTTCCCCTGCTTGTATCACCAACCAAATTCACATCATAAATTACTTTTACTTATTTTTCTTCACTTATTTGATTTACATACCCAAACCATATCATCGCACCCTTCTTAGTTTAATCGATGATGCTTTTCTCAGCCTTGCATTATTTCTTCATATCACCATTCGAACATCTATCATACACCATTTTGACGCATATTCTTCTGAGAGATCGGATTTAGACTGCATTCAGTCTACTTTTAGCCTCCATGCTTAGCTTCCATACATTAAGTTAGAAACCAGGACTTCGTTATGTACTCCCAGTTGAGATTTCCTTTATAGGTTTTTATTTGCTGCAACTGATTTCAGGATCACTCTATTCCCTGCATTCACTATCTTTTATTAATCTTATAAATGTAATACAAAATATTAAATTATGTATTAATATTATTTATTAAATTTATTTGTACACAATAATGTTCGCTGTACCGCTTGCAAGCCGCGACTACCCCATGTGATTATAAATTTAGCTACGGAATTTACCACGGTGTAATTCCATGAACAATTCAGCAAATAATACAAGGAAAGATCACGCACACTTTAAATAATTTATACTTAACCTCAGAGTGTAAAATAATAAATAACGTACACACATGGCGTGTGAATAACATTTTTACGTTGGCAAACGGGCTCGCTATCAGTGTCCGATATAAAATTAGAAAAATACTAACTTAAACTTATTATTATGTGAAAAAATAAGCCTAAACTGGCGGTTAAAACGGTCTGTGAATATCAATTGAGATGTCATAAGTTAAAACCAGAGAGGTCTCATTACAAGTAAATTTTCTTATTGTGGTATTCCACGCTTCTCTTGCAAAGCATTTTTTAAAAACTTATTGTGAAATTTCCAATAGGAAATGTGAAATAAAATTTTATCCCGATTTTACTGTGAATTCACATTTAAAAGCTTTCTTTATCCCTATCACAGCCAATCAAAATAAATACAAGTTTGTAAATCCACCAACAAATTTTCTAGAAGTACCCCGGTGTAGGCAGTGAAAGGGATTAGTATTTAGTTAGTTCAGTTAAGAGAAGGTCTGTCAGGAAGCCTAGATGCTTCTGTATCAGATCTGGGATTGCGGTGGGACAGCTTTCAATATTCCACGCTGAATATTGGCAGTCGTCTCATCGACCTTGTCTGCAGCCGCTCTAAAAAGTGACTTAGAACTCTAGTGGAAAAAAGCTCCTTTAATATACGGATTTTTAAACATATTATGAAATAATACCACATTTATATTTTGTATTTTAAAAGCATTGTGGTATGGTAATATATCACTCTCCTTATCATTCATCGTTCACTTTGTGTAATACCGTTTGAAAGTGGTATTACACAAAGTGAACCATGAATGACAAGGAGAGTGTTATATTACCGTACCACAAAGTTAGAAATGCTTTTAATATATTTTAAAAAAAAATACCTACGCTGTTCTCTTCAGTAAATTTTCTCATCTTTTATTTTGAAGAATAAAAAAAACAGAAAACTCTTGATATTTTTCAAATCATAATTAGAGCTGTTATTTTTTCTGGTATATTGGAAAAGTATTGGTAACTTTTTCTCGATTTATATATCTTTCCAACTAAGTTTCAGGTGTCAAATTGTCAAATATATTAGTTAGAAATACGTTACATAAGATCTATCCATGAATACGTATAATAAATTTGTACAAATCTGCCCTCAATGCGAACGTGATTAAAATAATGTCATATAACATTATAACTTATCTACGGACAAAACTGAAAATTCAGTTATATGTACTCGTAAGCAAACTACACGACGCCGACGCTAAAACAATGCCAGACGTTTAGAATAAGCCACACGATAGCGAGCAAATGAGAATTGTATTGATGATAATCTCAGTAAGTACCTTATATTTTGAGAATACATACTTTAGGAGAAAGATACGGCGCTATTACATAATATAATTCCATATTCTTGAATATACCGCGTTAATTCCCATGAACAAACTAAATTTTACGAGCAACACATAACGTTAATACACACATAGATCATCTGCAGAAGGGTCTCCAAATTTATTCTGTCTTAAGGAGCCTGTATTTATAAATTATCCGTATTATACTGAGTACAATGTGGATAAAAGTAATAATAAAATAAAAATAAACATAAAGCTCTTTATATTTTGTATATTAAAAGTATTGTTCTTTGTGTAAAAACTTCACTTTGTCACTTTGTGGTAAAATCTATCCATTTTTAATTAATGTTTTACTTAGTAAATACCACTATTTCTTAAAATCTACTGTGTTTCGATGCATTCCACATCATTTTCAAAAACCCTATGTGAAGCTAATTCTAAATTTTAGAGTTGGGTCCTTGGGACGTTGAAGGTTGAAGAGGGGGTAGTAGCTGTTTTTTATTTTTATTTATTAATTAAATTTTAATTTTTTATTTTTATTTCTTATCAGAGGGAACATAGACAAAAGGGGGGAGGCTTTAGTCATTGACTAAAACCTCCCCCCTTTTGTCTATGTTCCCTCTGATAAGAAATAAAAATAAAAAATAAAAATTTAATTAATAAATAAAAATAAAAAACAGCTACTACCCCCTATTCAACCTTCAACGTCCCAAGGACCCAACTCTAAAATTTAGAATTATCTTCACATACGGTGTTTGAAAATGATGCGGAATGCATCGAAACACGTGTCACAGTAGATTTTAAGAAATAGTGGTATTTACTAAGTAAAACATTAATTAAAAAAGTATTGTTAACTTTGTGGTGTGGTAATATAACACTCTCCTTATCATTCGTTGTTCACTTATCAAAGTGGTATTACACAAAGTGAAGGATGAATGAGAAGGAGAGTGTTATTAAGCATTTATTAACGCATTCGTAGAAGCCTGGATGTAACTGACATCAATAGTAACGTAGAGGAAAGGCAATCGAGATGGTATGGGCACATAGGACGCAGAGAACCTGAATATATTGTAAACCAGGGAATCGCCATGGATCTTCCTCGAAAGACATCTAGAGGAAGACCAAAAAATTCACTGATGCTACAGGAAGATAACATGATTCGAAGGCATGACCTAGATGATGTTGCATATTATAGAAGGATCTACAACCTGAAGACGAGGAGACTGACTCAAACAGTATACAAAGATGATAGGTTGGGATAAAGCCAGGAAGAAGAAGGTACTGAGTACCTACAACTAACATCTAAACGTTGATTAAAGAATTAGTAGCATTTCGCAACTCGAAGCAGTTCTGCTTCTAAACACTTTCTTCTTCTATCAAGATTTTTTTATCTCAACGTAGATGAAAAAGAATATGGAAGTCTGGGTATTAACATAGTTTACAACCTTCATAGGCTGGTTTAAGTGGTCAGTTTATACACATCGCTCACTCCTTTCAAGAACATCATAAATAAAAAAATTTGATTTTTCAGGAGAACGTTTTTAATGTTTAAAAATATAATACAATGTATTAAAAATAAATATCAAGCCACTTATTGAACTTTTTATTGTGCAACAGATTTTTCAAAGTAAAACCTGAAGGTTTTTTTTCCATTTGAAAAATATTTAGTTTATTTAAAAAAAATATTTTAAGAATACCTTTTCTTTAAAATGCAAAAACAACACTTTCTGCCCTGTAGGAGGTAAATATTAAGTTAAAAATATGCCGTTTTTGCTGGGATAAAGTATATTTTCTGAGCATTCCGAAAACATGCACAACTGAGAATTGTTTTATGACGTTCTTGAAAGGAGTGAGCGACATGTAACATTCACTATTTAACATTTGTGCGTCTAGAAACCTTATTTTGTAGCGGGTGTGTACATATTTGTGCGATCCTGAAACCGTATGTTGCGGCGGTGTACACATATTTGTGCGCCCCTGAAACCTCATGTTAGGGCGGTGTGCGCATTTTTATGCATTTCGATTGCCTTTTACTTCATATACAAAAAACATATCTAATTTCTTGTCATGTTTACTTTGCTGTGTAGCCAATAGGTGTCACCGCAATACAATAATACTATCGATTATTTTCTGTCATCGTACTTTCGACGTGACCTAATATCACCAGCGTCAAATTACATTTTTAACTTCACCGTTACCTTCAATATTTATTTTTGGTGAGATTCCTAACATCGAATGATTTAATTAAAATTTTAAAGGCATACAAAACGAGTGACGCAAAAAGCAGTTTTATGGCGTCGGTCGCATGACGTCAGCGTTTGATCAATATCTGCTACATGGCCGAGTGGGATGCATCAGTCATGTTCGCATCCATGCCGTCCTAACACTGATGTAATATGGTATAAACTGTAATTAATATTATAATTAAAATGTAACTTTGTTTTAAAATCACTAATCACTTTGTTTTAAAATCTGTCCGCCTCCGTAGTGTAATGGTCAGCATGCTCGGCTAACGTTCTGGAGGTCCCGGGTTCGATTCCCAGGGGGGTTTAATATATATAAGTGACTTTTTCACTCCAATATTTATTCAATATTACACTGGACTGGTATCTGAAGTGCAGGGCTAATCACCTTTCCTTCATGTGTAAACGATCGAGATAACACTGCGTTTATATGAAGCAGTGCCCTATGCACCATTGGGGTCCGGTAAGGGTTTTATTATTATTATTTATTGTAAATATTTTATAAAAGAAGCAGAGAAAGACCGAGGAAAATTAGGCACAATCAGGTATGTCAAACACTTGAAAGCGGCCGGGCCAGGGAGTCGTAATAATCGTCTGGTGTGTATGAGGAGATGCACGAATGTAGAAGAGGCGAAGAATGTTTGCAAATACAGAGTGGTGTGGCGTTCGATTCTCTCTGCCTACCCCTACGGGGAAGCAGCGTGATGGTTAGTTAGTTAGTTAGTTTTTAAATATTTTATTATAACATAATTATAATGTCTACCGGTTTCGAAGCTAACCGCTTCTTTATCAAGACTGATTAACACTAGTATTAATTTTTTGTATGTTTTTTTTTCTGTGGGTGCAACATAATATAGCGTCAACATTAAATTATGACGTAAAATATTATTATTATTAAATTCATAATGAGTTATCTTTGAAAATATGTCAGGATTATTAACACAGCAATTTGAAGATGAAAAAAACCACGAATTCGGAGCGTAGAAATTACATATAAATCAAACAGCATAAAAATATTACCGACGCCGAAATAATTTATTATGAAATTACCAAGAAAAATACAAATATAACGTTATACCCGGTGAATTTAACGTCACTCGGTCGGTTCATTCAATTGCCTTTAGTTTTAAGTATACTGTATTTCCCTTAGCTAATTTGCCAAATGACCGGTGAAAGATTTATGGGGTAAAATTTGCTATTCGCAGCTTACTTTATGCTTGCTTCAACGTAATTATTAAATCTAAGTTATCCTGAGCGTGCTACATCGCTCACTCCTTTCAAGAACGTCATAAATCAAAATACAATACTTGATTTTTCAGGAGAACGTTTTTAAAGTTTAAAACTACAATACAATCTATTAAAAATAAATATCAAGCCACTTATTGAACTTTTTTCTGTGCAACAGATCTTTTTAGGTAAAACCTGAAGTTTTTTTCTCCATTTGAAAAATATTTAGTTTATTTAAAAATAATAATTAGACAATACCTTTTCTTCAAAATGCAAAAACAACACTTTCTGCCCTGTAGCGGGTAAATATTTAGTTAAAAATATGCCTCTTTTGCTGGGATATAGTACATTTTCTGGGCATTCCGAAAACATGCACATCTGAAAATAGACGATTTTTGATTTATGACGTTCTTGAAAGAAGTGAGCGACATGTTAAATTTAAAAAAAAAACAAATTTGACCTATCAAAATTATGTTAATATTTATTATTTATTGTTTCGGCATTCACTTTGTGGTAAGACATGATGAAATGTAAAAGAAAAACACTTGTTTTTTTACCACTTGAGTTTATTTTATTATGACGACTAGTTTCGGTAGCTATGCTTCCATCTTCTGGTCTAAATATTTAAAAAAAAACATAATAAATAATTATCTGTTCTATAAATAAGAAGAATAACTTACCACTCTTCTTATTTATAGAACAGATAATTATTCATCATGTTTTAGTTAATATTTTAACCTTAAGATAGAAGCATAGCTTCCGAAACTAGTCATCATAATAAAATAAACTCAAGTGGTAAAAAAAAAGCGTTTTTATTTTACAATTTTAATATTTATTTATGATTAAAAGCAGCAACAAAACATATAACATATACAGTGGAAATCCGGAATTCCGAACTAATTGAGGCTGTGGCGTATTCGGATTTGAAAAAGTTTGGATTAGCCGAGTAATTTGTTATACAGTACATACTCGTACATAACACAGTGGAACCTCTTATAACGAGCATAATTCGTTCCAGAATCTTACTCGCTAAGCGAAACATTTTTTGTTTTCACTCGAGCGGCTTACAAATGAGTGTCGTGAAAAATGGACTTGCCTTTCCTCTCTAACTTATTATGCGAAATGTCGCTCGTTAAGGCAGCACTTTTTTACATTTATTTGCTCGTTATGTGAATTAGTCGTTATGAGAGGTTCCACGGTGCTTTACATTACAGTAGTTACATTGTACGCGCCACCCTACGTACTATATTTACGTTGCTTCTTTTGAGGTATAAGTATATGTAATTTTCGAAATAACGATAAATTATTTTTTCCTTATTGGCATACATTTTTTGATTTTTCCATAAAAAATATTTCCATTATTGTTATCATCACCATCATCATAATCATGAATGTCTAATGACGTCACAGAGCGTTTCCTGTTTTCCTGCGATAACCAACACATAATTCTCAAGTATCAGGGAGGCAGAAGTGCTAGGAGGCGCGCGATAGTGCGGAAACGGTGTATCATGTCTGAATTCTGAATAAGTAGGCACCCATAACCCTAGTACGTGGGACACTTGACTGCTGGTGTATGGTACTGTGAGAGTGTTATGTACGCATCAAACAGGAACCAACAAACACCCACAGCGATTTATGCGTCCCTGGTAACTGTGAAATCTGAAAGTCACTTGATCTAAATCATACTAATTTTTATATATTTATTAATTTTTTTGTTAAGTTACTTATCGTCATCATCAAATCCTTATCCGCACCCCAATAGTGCATAGGGCACTGCATCATATAAACACAGTGTTATCTTGATCGTTAACACATGAAAGAAAGGTGATCAGCCCTCCGCTTCAGGTACCAGTCCAGGGTAGGGTAATATTGAAAAAATATTAGAGTGAAAAAATCACTTATATTTATTCGACCCTACTGGAAATCGAACCCGGGACTTCCAGAACGGTAACCGAGCGTGCTGACCATTATTTCAATTAAAATTTAGCCACAAGTGTCATATAAATAAAAATAAATATATTTTAGTACAAGAAATTTCATTTAATTATTATTTAAAAATTATTATCGTAATATTCGTATGCTGAATTTTGCAATGAATTCGAATTTTGCGCGTCGACATAGCAAAACTTTAAAGAGACTGATTTTTCAATCAAAACTAATCAAGCGCCAAAAAATACATAGCTTAAATCCGTCGATATTTTTTCAGTGAAATATGCGCACATCAAACAGGAATTTGTTCAGATTGCTAGGCCTTTCCGCTTTCCATTTTGCGTTGTAAAACATTTTTCATCAAAACCATTAAGTAGAATGGCACACATATTGTTTTATATCAACAGATTGTAAACAAAAAACCATACATACACAAAATAAAACATAAAATAAAAAACCTTTGCAAATTTTAAACAAGGGTGCGTTTGACATTTCCAGAGAGAAAAATGATACATTTTTATGTAATATTGGTCAGGAATTGAAAAAACCTAAATGAATATTAATTATTGATTGTATCACACACTGGATTATTCACCCTACGGATGACATATCAATATTACACATATCGCTCACTCCTTTCAAGAACGTCATAAATCAAAAATCGTAAATTTTCAGTTGTGCATGTTTTTGAAATGCCCATAAAATGTACTATATCCCAGCAAAAGCGGCATATTTTAAACTTAATATTTACCCGCTACACGGCAGAAAGTGTTGTTTTTGCATTTTGAAGAAGGGGTATTGTTTGATTATTTTTTTAAATATACTAAATATTTTTCAAATGGAGAAAAAGCATTCAGGTTTTACCTAAAAAGATCTGTTGCACAGTAAAAAGTTCAATAAGTGACTTGATATTTATTTTTAATACATTGTATTATATTTTTAAACTTTAAAAACGTTCTCCTGAAAAATCAAGTTTTTTGATTTATGACGTTCTTGAAAGGAGTGAGCGATATGTTAAATTCGAGTAATCCTTTCCGTGGTGTTATGGTTAGCGTGTTTAGGTCACGGGTTCGATTCCCGGGGGGGGGAGTTGAAAAATTTATTGTAACGATCATGATAACACTGCATCGATACGATGCAGTGCCGTATGCATCGTTGAGTGGGGATAAGAGTTAGAAGAAACTAAACATAATTCACAAACTTCTCAAGTGATGGCGTCACTTTCAGTTTTACTTTCAAATCTATCAAATAACCACTCGCATGTGAAAGGAATCCAAGACCATTGGACACATACAAATTTTCCGCTTTTGATTCTTGACGTCACACCTGATAACGTTGTGTTCGTTTTTCTTGGATATAAAATAAATATAATATATTGTAGATTAATTTTGACAAGAATAGCACCGACTCTGTTATGATTTTTTTTCTTATTATTTTATCTAATCTTTAGAATGAAACGAAGAAAGACAAAAATACTATTTTATCATATGATAAAATACATAAATAAAGTTTGTCATAATTTTCTTCTAATATTTCAACTATATTTATTTGACAGTTTAATTTTTATGTCATATAATACTTTCTATTAATGTTTATGTCATCCACAGAAAACTTCTATCTTAATTACGAATTGTCGAAATCAACGAAATAATTTTTTTTTGCTGGTAATACGAAGTCGCAAGGACTAAATGACCAGTCTTCATAAATATAATTGTACATATTATATCTATGCTCTTCGCGTATCTAAGTCATCCACAGCAAACTTCAATATTACAATATTTTGAGTGTGTCCAAATACTTGTTCACATATCTGGATTATCTCCAATTATAGGAGTTATTTTGACATCACAACATGGATGAATATCGAAGTCTGGGCATTTACGGGGCTTACGAATGTACGAGTGAACGGGGCTTATGTTACACGTGCGTAAAGCGATCACTTAAACCAGCCTATGACGGCCGTAAGCCTCGTAAATGCCCAGACTTCCATATTCTTCTTCATCTATGTTTAGATGTCAAAAAATAACTTTCATCTTAATTACGAACTATATTGAAAGCTGTCCCAACGCATGCCCAGATCTGATACAGAAGCATCTAGGCTTCCTGACAGATCTGCTCTTGCTAAGCAATTTCTTTTTGAACTAAGTTGCGAAATTTATTGAAAAGGTGAAACAATATAAAATTGTATCCCGATTTTACTGTGAATTTACATTTAAAAGCGTTCAATATACCTGTCGCTGCCAATCTACATAAATACAAAATTTTAAGTCTACAACCAAATATTCTAGAAGTACCCCGGTGTAGGCAGTGAAAGGGATTAGTATTTAGTTTAATAAGTCAGCTAGATCCGATTCCAACTCGACGTTGGCCGGTACACAGACGCCCACAACCCCGACCAGCACAGCAGACAGACACGGAACAGTGCAAAGACATTTACAAATTTACAAACTGTAAATGTCTTAATTACGAACTGTCGAAATCAACGAAATTATTAAAAAAACAACAACAATATTTTGCTGGTGATGAGAAGACGCAAGGACTAAATTACCAGCCTTCGCAAATATCAATGTATGTATATCTATGCCCTTCGCGTATCTATGTCATCCACAGAAAACTTCTATCTCAACTTCCAAATTTCCACAAGTCGACTTGTTTCGCATTACATTAGGTCTAGAACACCCGTAATCTACCCACACCCACGCAGATAATACGAACACGCTAGTCTAGGGTGTATGTGTTGAATAAATTCCCCGAGAAAAAAATACAAAACGGTCTTAGCACATTAATATTTCCGCGTTCACCGACTGCGTAGACGATCTATTCGTGGATCGTGTCAATAATATTATTATAGAGGTACACAGCTTGTAGGATTCATTTGAAGACTTGCATACGTTGGAGCTTGTCGCAGACAACTTATTTTTGTACGATTATTACCCATGGTCTCAATTTTAAGACTTATTATTTGAAAAAGTCAAATTAAAAATTCATTGAAAGCTCTCCCACAATCCCGGATCTGACACAAAAGCATCTAGGCTTCCTGACAGACCTCTCTTGCAAAGCAATTTTTTAATTAATGAAAATGAGAGACAAAGTTGTATCGCAAAATTGTAATTACTAATTTTCGAAAAATATAGAAAATGTGAAACAAAATTGTATCCCGATTTTTCTGTGAATTTACATTTCATAGCTTTCAATGTCCCTATCACTGCCAATCTAAATAAATTAAATAAAAAAAATTGTAAAACCACCAACAAGACTAAAGAAGTGGTGTGTTACCACCAACAAGATTCTAGAAGTGCCCCAATGTAGGTATTTGTAGTAATTCGTTTGAAAATGCCATAACTAGGCGAAACAATTGTCACGATATTATTTTTTATGTGTTTTTGTTAATAAAATACAGCTAAGTAGACTAAACAAATCTGTGTTTGATTTAAAAATTAATACATAAATTTGTAGTAATATTAGACAGGTCGAATTAAGGCCCAGAATTCGTTAAATAGCAACTTAATTTTATTAAACCACGATCAATTGACAAAACGCATTGCAGCTGTATTTTGTACGCATTCCAATGAGAAATAAACAAAATCTACAAATATTTAGATACGTGGGTAGATTGAAATTAGGAATCTCAGCCAGAAATCAGAAGATGTATCAGAATGACTGGCGATTTCAAGAAATCCTACCAATGATGTCCAATGAAAACGCAAATACAAAACTTAGATGGCGATCCCTGATTTTTTTGGACAGTAAAGCATTTCCCGTGGATGTTAAACCAGGATGCATAAATATCAAATATAAATATCTTCAACCTTCAACGTTCCAAGGACCCAACTCTAAAATTTAGAATTAGCTTCACATACACAAAGCACGTGTCACAGTAGATTTTAAGAAATAGTGGTATTTACTAAGTAAAACATTAATTGAAAATGGATAGATTTTACCACAAACTGTCTGCCGAATCAATTAATGAAAAAATGCATAAATATAGCTAACTTCATTGTTTTGGTAGGCGCCTAAAAAACAGGACTAGACTGCCAAAGAAGAATTGACAGCCAGATCAATCAAAACCTAAAATCTGGTGGTGTCAAAAGTCTGCGTTTCAGAAGAGCACGTGTGACTAGAAGTAAAGACGTGAAGGAAGATAGAGGTGTGTATAGACAGATGACTATGGCGTTCCAGCCTCTCTGCCTAGAGAGAAACCCTGCAGAGATACGGCATGATGGTAGTAATAGCATTTAAAGCTAAAAAAACGCAAATCCTTAACGAAATTCACAACATTTTAGGTGTGTCCAAATCCTTGTTCGGAGTCTTCAAAATGGTAAAAAAAAAATTGAAAATCATATTTTCAGGTATCTCCCAGCATGTAAAAAAATCGGTAAGGGTCTTGCATACATATTAATAAAAGCTCTCTGCTAAATGAAACCTATCTCAAATCAACAATAGATACTGCTGCGAACTCACACATGAAACGACTTGAGAATTATATGATATATGCATGAGTTCAAAAAGCTGAGAAGTGTAATTGGCAATCATGGGTAGAATGGTGAATTACGCGATTATAAAGTGATTACTTAAACTAGCCTACTTAATCTCACTTAAACTAGGTATTAAGCCCTGTAAATACCCAGATTTCTTTATTCTTTCACATTTATGTCAAAATGCTTGGTAAAATTATTATAGTTTTTTTTTAAACTTTTAAGAACTTGTCAGTCAGGTTGGAAAAAGCTGACGCTTGATGGGAAATTGGCATCAACGTATGAAGCATTAAGGTATAAGTGACCTTCCGCACACACCACGATCGTGGAGCGTGGACACGAGGCGTGGGAAGCACGAAGGCGTGGAAACTTTGTAATGAGTTTACCTGGGAAAAGTTTACAAACTAAAACCAAAAGATTACAGTCTCGTGATTGGAGCATAAACAACTTTGATGTGATTGGTCCGCCGAGGTTTATCTACAGCCTAAAACTTTGCTAACGTATCAGCCTGAGAGATTAAAAAAACTTATTAGAACAAGGGACAGAGGAATACATAGTCCAGTAGTTGGCAGACTTATTAGCCAACCAAATATGATAATTATAACGCTTAAAACATTTCCTGAGAGCCAATTCTGTTTACACCTTAATTATAATTTTAGATCTTTATTAAAATACGGGTACACCTAATAAAACTTGATTTCAAATTTAATAACGATTTCATACATTGATAAAAAAAGTATTTTTAAATTTTTTAAATTTATTTTTTCTTATTTCTATACATTTATTAAAGTAACAATTTTTACATATTTAGAATATTTATTTTTTGGCAGAGACCCACCCACCAAGCCACCTTGTGTGTCTTGTCAGTGGAGTTCTTTTTTAATATATTTTTTATTGTTTTTAACGATTTTAAACTAACATACCATACACACAAAAAAAGAGAAAAATTAAGAATATAAACATTTTACAATTTTCATAAAATGAACTCTTGATCATTTACCCATTCCTTTATTTTGCCTCTGTTCTATATTTTATTTTGACCTCTAACATCCGTCGGCAACAAATTAAAAATGTTCGGAACGATATATTGCAGTGTTCGACTCCCTTATTTATTTATTGTTATTTTGAAAGTAAGGTATCCAATAAGGGCAGTACTTATTTTTTGTTTAATTTTTAAATCAAACACTGATTTTTTGAGTCTACAAAGTAAAAAAATCACATAAAAGTAGACAGTAAAAAATAGTAGGTACTTTTGCGAATAATGCATCCTTGCATCTCATTTGAAGGTTTGATCAAGTCCGGTTCGTTTGTTGTTATATTTAGCAGATTTCCAGATTCTCACCAATAAGACGATTTCTCAGTTTGCTTTTAGGAGGCTAATTCTTGAAAAATATTGTTCGCACGAATCAGTCCAAGAGCCTTCCCGCGGATATTTGGCATGTCGAGTATAATAAACACAGCATAGGAAGAATATGTAAATGCCCAGACTTCCATATTCGTCATTATCTTTGATGAGATGTCTAAATAATAATATGAAAAATGACTCATATAATTGGAGATAATCCAGATTTGTGAACAAGTATTTGGACACACTCAAAATGTTGTAAATAAATATACTGGTCAAATTATAAGCTAAAATAATAAAAAATGAAAATCATACATTCTGGCGTTTCTCATGTATGTGATTATAATCCAGGATTCGGACCTCACATACAAATATAAGAGTTTTTGTTCAATAAAATAGCTTATTTTCATCTCATCAATAGATATCTTTAGTGAAGTTGTAGTGATTCAATAACAAAGTTTCTAAATTGGTTCATATATTTATATATAGAACCTCCAAGAATTTGAGTATTGTGGTTGTCAATAATGGGTAGATTTGGTGAATGTTACACGTGTGTAAAGTGATCACTTGAACCAGCCTATGACTGTCGTCAGCCCCGTAAATGCCCAGACTTCCATACTCTTCTTCATCTTTGATGAGATGTCAAAATAATAATATGCAAATCCTGTTTTAAAACTTGAGATGTTTGCGTTTTTTTTAATGGCTGCAGACAAAGTAAAAATTGGCATGATGATTTCCAAACTTCAGAGTAGAGAAGCACAATAAGAAGAAG
Source organism: Brachycentrus maculatus (assembly GCF_059751285.1). Taxonomy (NCBI): domain Eukaryota; kingdom Metazoa; phylum Arthropoda; class Insecta; order Trichoptera; family Brachycentridae; genus Brachycentrus; species Brachycentrus maculatus. The sequence continues at coordinate 770,637 of NW_028280762.1, read as the reverse complement.
CGATGTTTTATTTCATTTCTTTTTTTCTTCACACAAGTAGGTAATTTTATGGAGAATACTTTAAATAGTATTATGCATATTTACTAATTCCAATGTGAATATGCAAATGAGCTATTGTTTATTTGCTATAAAGTGTTGTCCTGTATATACATAAGGAAAATGTGATAAAAAAACGTGTTTAGGATGTGGCTTATAACAACATATCTTGTTTTAAATACATTCAGCATCTTCTACGACGTTATATCTCCTTTAGTCTTCTCCCACACAGTCCATCTACCTCTTCCTAGATGTGCCTCTGGGTCGCTTCTAACGAAGCCATTACGAGCTTCAGGACTTTGAAACCTTTTTATCCTGCAGTCATTCTAAGTATCTTGTACACCAAAGATTGTTTGTTTCTTTCTTCATCTTCTTCTTAGTGTGTAGTGTAAGTGATAAATAATTCACAACATTTTTGGGTGTGATAAATCTGGGATTCTCCCTCCACCCAGGAGTTATATTTCTTCACGAAGCTGAATATTTTTGACATATTGACTTCTTAGCGTAGATGAAAAAGAATATGGAAGTCTGGATACTTACAGGACTTATGAACTGTTATAGGCTGGTTTAGTGATTACTTTACACATATCGCTCACTCCTTTCAAGAACGTCATACATCAAAAAACTTGATTTTTCAGGAGATCGTTTACAAAGTTTAAGAATATAATGAAATGTATTAAAAGTAAATATCAAGCCACTTTTAGAACTTTTGACTGTGCAACAAACCTTTTTAGGTAAAACCTGAGGGTTTTTTCTCCATTTGAAAAATATTTAGTACATTAAAAAAAAATAATTAAACAATATCTTTTCTCAAAATGCAAAAACAACACTTTCTGCCCTGTAGCGGGTAAATATTAAGTAAAAATATGCCGCTTTTGCTGGGATAGTACATTTTCTGGACATTCTGAAAATATACACAACTGAAAATTCACGATTTTCGAAATATGACGTTGTTGAAAGGAGTGAGCGATATGTAATAGGGTAGAATATTAATGTTGTGGATGAAATAATCTGGTCAAATTATAAATATGTACATATATGTATATCAAAAATGAATCAGGAGAAAATGCAGCGGAGGAGATTGTAGACAACATTATTATGTTACGTTTGTAGTCGCGCCGGAGTGAATAACGGCAACCAGACGTCACACATGTACATATTAGTGGGACTGTCCAAAACAGTAACAGCTGCGGTTAGGACTGTCCCAACTAGCACTACGCTAGACGAACTTTGTAACGCGAATGAAGTACAGCCAGATAAGATATAGGAATTGGTAGACCATCGGTTTGAACAAAAATAGTAAATATAAATTTTTTAATTATTTTTTTGCAAATATTTTAAAAGTCAAATTAATTTTCAATTCATCATTGCCGTACTAAAAAACAAAAAAGACATTCACATGTATTATTTTTAATGAAAAAATCTAGATGCAAGATTAATGCGATAGTAAGAAATTCGAACCCATTCTACCACAACTTGATACCTATTTTAATAATGAGCCGCTTAGGCTCACAGAAAAAAATCACATCTTTGTAAATAGTTTTTGTAATACAATTTTATTTATACAAATAAAATAGTATAAATGTCAGACCGTAACGATTTCATTTTAATCTACATTTGACCTGATGATCGAATGATTATTCTGAAATCGGCAGTCACAAAGTAGTGTTTTTTAAAGATTTTTTATTATTTTCATTATTATTTGAGAGAAAGAGAGAGAGAGAGAGAGAGAGAGAGAGAGAAAGAGAGAGAGAGAGAGAGGGAGAAGATAACCCAATATAACCTAACCAGGGGACCAAATTCTACTCAGATATACCAGAAATAAATCTAAATACATAAATCTTGTTACTAAATATGAACTAATAAATATATACGATTGAGTTCCGTCAACAAGTTCAAAGACACAACTAGAGGTATTAATTAAGAGTTCAGGAATGATCTCATTGTGTTATAACAGAATTATTGTGTAGGAGGGGCAACAATTCATTGATTTATTGTGTAGAAAATAAACATAATAAGCGTTATGAATGAAATAATTCATGAACAAATGGAAATGATTGCTTCAAATTATACCAGGAAAACAGAAGAAAGGCAGTTAAATGAAGTGGAATGACTTGTGTTCTCGATTTCACTAGACGTCTTTGTCCGATGGTACCAGGAAAACATACATTATCGAACAGATTAATTGAAACAAAACTTTTTTCGTATTTTCAACACCCTCGTAAAAAATGGGGGTGTTACTCGTATTATGGACCAGGGCTGCTTCTTTCAGTGAATGAGATGATGAATAGCGAGAAGTATGACCCAAATCTACTGGAAATGATACTACCAGAGATACAAAAACGAAGGTCAAATGGAAATTGAGTATTTCAGAAGGATTTAAATTTCAACAAATTCAAAAAAATTATGAAATTCTTCACACAAAAACAATGAACTTTGTTGGACTGGTCAAGAATTTTGCCAGACATAAACCTAATTGAAAATCTATATGCAATCTATAAGAATCGGCTGTCCAAAATTGATTGCACTACGGTGGAAAAGCTCATTTTGTCCATAATTCAGGTATGGTTTCGAGACGAAAAAATGATAAACAAAAACTTATGGAATCGATGCCAAGAACAAGAAAATCTTTGATTGAGCCTAAATGAGATCATATTAATTATTAATTTGTGATACAACTAATAAACAAAAGATTTTACAAAACTTTTTACGAAAATACAACAACAAAAAGTTTTACAACATTTTGAGTATGTCCAAAGACTTGTTCACAAATCTGGATTATCTCCAATTATAGGAGTTAGTTTTTGTATTATTTTTTGACATTTCATCAAAAATGAAGAAGAATATGGAATATGACGGTCGTGAGCTCCGTAAATGCCCAGACCTCCATATTCTTCTTCATCTTTGATGAGACGTCAAAAAATAATAAAAAAGTTTTGTTTCAATTAATCTGTTCGATACTGTAGATTCATAAAGATATAAGAAAAAGACGTTACGAAATGGTTTTATGGTATTTTCCCGACGTAATATTTAGTTGTTCTGTTCTAAGTATGATTGTGTTTGAGAAAATTATATTTGTTGTAGGACCGTGTAAAGGTTTTTGAAGAAAAGTTCAGAGCCCAGTTGTGTGGGCGAGAGTGGTTATTTAAGAGGGAAACAGGAGCGCAGAATATTGTGGAGGACTAAGGATTACAGTACGAACAATAGCAGGAGTTTACAGGGGTTTAAAAACTGTCAGACAAATTAAATAATAAAAAATGAATAAATGTTAATTGAAAAGAAAAACAAATATAAATTTAATGTAAAGTTGTATTGCCCGCCTCCGTAGTGTAATGTTCAAGACGCTCGGCTACCGTACTGGAGGTCCCGGATTCGATTCCCAGGGGGGTCAAATAAATATAAGTGATTTTTACACTCTAATATTTGTTCAATACTACCCTGGATTGGTACCTCAAGCGGAAGGCTGATCACCCTTCCTTCGTGTGTTAACGATCAAGATAACACTGCGTTTGTATAATGCAGTGCTCTATGCACCATCGAGTGAGGATGAGGGTTTAAAAAAATCAATAAGATAAGTGGTTTTTAAAGAGCTTTCCACGAAGAGTGATCCAAATTAAAAATTAAAAAAATAAACAAGCATAAATTATTCAGTGAGACGCACATTTTTGTTTTATTTGAAAGGTTACATTATGCCATTATGTATGAAAAATAACACCAATCACGTGAGCACCATGACTTCTTTGTACAAACCGCATTCTATCTACCAAATGCACCATAACTTTTTCACATTAATTAGGCTGGATTTTAGCAATAGCAAGTTTAATGTTGTCTTATAATTGCTCAATTGTAATATGTCAGTATGAATGATTCAGACCTCACATACTAATATAAGAGTTTCTGCTCAATAAAAAGCTTCTTTTCATCTCACCAATAGATGTCTCTTGTGAAGTTCTAGTGATTCAAAACAATGTTTCTGAATTGGTTCATATATATAGAACTTCCCAGAATTTGAGTAGTGTGGTTGTCAATAATGGGTAGAATTGGTAAACGTTACACGTGTATAAAGTGATCACTTGAACCAGCCTATGTCGGTCGCCAGCCCCGTAAATGCCCAGACTTCCATATTCTTCTTCATCTTTGATAAGATGTCAAAAAATAATATGCTCAATTGTTGATGGATTATTAGCACACACTCGTGACTTAAGATAACCCCAAAGACAGAAACCACATGTTGTTGTTAGATCTTGATCTGGGCGGATAATTGACTGGACCAATTTGCCAGTAAGTCAGTCAACTGAATAATGTCGTCCATGATTTTTTCTTAAATTTCTTATAGTATTCGTAAACGAGCACTGATTTTGATAAAACATTTTTTTCTGAACGTTGTTCAAGCATGTATCATTCCACGATTAAATGGCATAACCTACTGAACACAAATGACAAAATAAACTTCATAAGATAGATAATAAACAGTGTCGCCATTATAACCATTTAAAATTGTATCATTGCAATTTACATATTTTTTTTTATAAATATACTTTCTTAGTGATTTTCTTGATATTCATTCGCTCCATATGTCCATACCACCTTATTGAAGCCTCCACTCGCTTTTTTGGGAGTTATTTTAAATAACTAATTTATCTTTTTGATCCCCAGGGGTTAAATAAATACAAGTGATTTTTAATTGTAATATTTATTCAATGTTACCCTGGACTAGTGCTTGAATCGGAGGGCTGATCACCTTTCCTTCATGTTTTAATGATCGAGATAACACTGCGTTTATATAATGCAGTGCCCTATGAAACATCGGGTGCGGATAATGTTTTGAATGAATGAATTTATCTTTAAAGTAATCCTAGTTCAGCTTTACATTCCTTTCGAATATCTTCATTTTCAATTCCATCATACATCATTTTTCCACACAAATATATATATCGTGGTAATATTTTTCTTTTGTAAATTGGGTGTAAATAATATGTAAAGTGGGTGTATAATAATAAAATAAACAATGTGTTGCTTTGTAATTAAAGAAACGACAATAAAAGTTAATTCTCAATTAATCTTTACAATAATTTTTATATCTATCTGATTCTGACAGTTAATAATATTATATTTTTTCTATCGGATCTCTTTTGTTTAATTCTGTGCGACGCATGCGACATCTGGTGGTAGAACTGTTTTATGTAGGTACTATTTGTAAGTACTTAATAAAATGTATAGGTAGGTACCTAGTTATTTTATTACATATATACCACAAACATGAAAATACCCCGTTTTCATGCACCCTAATGAACAAACCATTTAATTAGCCCTGGATTTGTCAGACGCGCAACCACTTCAAGCTCTGTAAAACCAGGATACCAGGGGAGCAGAAAGCTGAAGAGATATTCTATGGAACCCGTCAAGTGAATTTCATTACTTCAACAAAATGACAACCCGAGAAGCGAGTGGGCGACCGCGAAAGCTTTGTATAAATTCGAAGAATTTGAAGTTTTCAATTATAAATTGGGAGTTTTCAAAACAAAAGTGGTTGTATGAATATTATTATAATTTTAAGATCTTTTATAATACTACAAAAAGGTGTAGCAGTGAAATTAGTCGTCGAGTTCTTAAACTAGATGTTTTATCTTCGTATATTGCAGTGTACTCAGACTTTTCCTAACAATATGGTATTTTAAAATCCTGGTAAATACTTCCTTGCAAATTAAAAACAAATTTCTTACAAACAAATTTCTTACAAACACAACTTTTAGTAATTATTACACCTTTTTGCCTTAAAATTGAGTGGAAAAATGGTGTTGTTACTTATAAAAAACACAAAAATAATTAAAAATTGAAAACAAATAACCTTAACTGACTTACTGAACATCATCACGCTTATCTGCAAGAGTAGGCAGAGCAAATAGAACGTCAAACAACCCTGTCTTTACAAATTTCTTCGCCTCTTCCATATTCATGCATTTTCTCATACATACTTGACGATTTTTCCAACTCCTGACACGACCATTTTTCAATATTTAAAATATTTCATCATTCCAAATTTTCCTTGGCTTTCCTCTGCATCCATTTACTCGTTCTCATTCACTCCATATATTACTTTTACCGTTCTCTCTTCACTCGTTTGCTCCGCATATCTAAACTATTTCAACACAGCTTTCTAAATTTTATCGATAGTCCGTATCTCAGCATTGCATGCATTCCTTATTTCACCATTTGAACATTGCCGCAGATTCATCTAAGTGATCGCATACTACTTTCTACTTTGGCCCCTCTTTTGCTGACTCCACGCCTTTCTTTTAAACAAAATATTATTGTAATCTATTATTCTTCATCTGTGTTGAGATGTCAAAAATTTATATGATAAATAACTCCTACATAATCCAGATTTATGAACAAGTATTTGGACATACTCAAAATGTTGTACAATATATTACATTCGGGTTGGTATCAGGACTCCGTTGTGCACTGCTAGTTCAGCTTTCGCTGTTAGGCTTATGCTTGCTACAGCCGAATTCAGTGTGCTGTTCAAATAAAAACATGAATAATTGAAAATCAGAATGTTCGGCAATAAAAAAGCGTATTGCAAATATCAGCATTGTGAGTATGTAAATACACGATGTGTACATGGCAGTACAGCATCCAATTATTCATGTTGCCCTGGTAATGACAACGTGATCGGCAGCACATGATGCATACTGCATGTACCACTTTATACCTACTGTGAGTAGTCTGAACAACATTGATTATAATTACAACATTTTGAGTGTGTCCAAATACTTGTTCACAAAATCTGGATTATTTCCAATTACAGGAGTTATTTTCATATTATTTTTTGACATCTCATCAAAGATGAAGAAGAATATGGAAGTCTGGGCATTTACGGGGCTTACGACCGTCATAGGCTGGTTTGAGTGATCACTTTACACACGTGTAACATTCACCAATTCTACCCATTATTGACAACCACGCTACTCAAATTCTTGGAAGTTCTATATATATGAACCAATTTAGAAACCTTGTTCATGAATCTCTAGAACTTCACTAGAGACATCTATTGGTGAGATGTAAAGAAGCTTTTTATTAAGCAGAAACTCTTATATTAGTATGTGAGATCCAAACCTGGATTATAATCACACACATGAGAAACGCCAGAAAATACCATTTTCATTTTTATTATTAAGCTTATAATTTGACCAGATAATTTATTTACAACATTTTGAGTGTGTCCAAATACTTGTTCAAAATTATTGTTCAAATAATTGATTATAATTATTGAATAAATACTTCTTCTACTAATATGGAAAGATATTTGCGTTAGTGATTAGTTATAATTTCTATATTTTTTTCCTTTAAACATGATTATTACCCTATATTTTCTTTATATGCCTATTCACTGTAGTGTGTTGCTTTATATTTTACATTTTACCCCGTGTCCTATTTGTTACTTTTTTATTTATTTTTCAGTTTTAAATAATAAAAAATACTTATATCACGCCGTTTCCCTCATCACAATTTCTTAAAAAAAAATAGTTAAAATATTGGAAAAGTAAATGATATAATTCCACTACTGAAACTAACATAAAACTAAAAAGCGACTTATTTTATGAATTGTTTATGGCTCCTTTACGAATGCTTTTTAGTTTCAAGTTTTACAACGTATTCATATTGTATACATACCTATATATGTATATGTGTACATTTGTTTTTTTTTATATTAAAAAAAATATTAAATCCTTACCTTTAATGATTCATTTCTTTTCAAAACCATATATTTATTTTGAAGAAAAACTTATTTTTTCAATTTAAAAACGGTGTTTTAAGAAAATGTTCAATTTATTTCATAAATACATAGATACATTCTTTGATACATATTTATTTCATAAATACATTTACTGTATGTATTACGGCTCTTTAGGCATGGCATGTTTTGAGCCGAATACTAACATGTTAATACAATTTTTATATTTTATTTTTATTTTTTATTTTTTGATATTATTATTTTTTAATTTTTAGATTATATACATTAAATACAGGAGATACAATAATAATTTACAGTATAAAGGTTTTACAATAAAATAATTACACCTAGACTTTAATTAAATCACTTTCTACCTTGTCCCTTCCAATGCAAAGCAACCATCGACTAATTTATTATTAGATTAAAACCAATATTTTTAGCTTTTCCACTTTTTTTATTTGACCAGCGACCGGGTTTCATCGTTACCGACATCATCAGACTGGTGAGACCCAGTAACTGGTGAGAAATAAAAAAATAGTGGAAAAGCTAAAAATATTGGTTTTAATCTAATAATAAATTAAAAATGCAATTCCATCACGAAGTGTCAGTGGATAATATAAATCTATTAAAAAAACCATCGACTATGTTAAATGTTACCTGGGTTTAAATAAAGCTACGAACTATTTATTACTGGGCCTTAAGATAATAATATGTTCTATTGACCACATTTTAATATCATTTAATTAACCGATATGGAATAATTCAAATAAAATATTCCTTAATTATTGTTACCGGTTTTTCCATTCTCCCTTCTCCTCTTATTTCCTTTTTTTAATTATCACAACGTATTTTGTTCTTACAACCAAAATCACTCATAAACTCGAGTGAAGGGTTATAAAAAAGTCATACATAGCTACCATAAAGGGCCATATACTATAGATTTACTATGCACGGTATTAAGGAGTTCCATAATAGTGCGTTGCCCAGTTGGGTTACATGCCATTAGGCGTCTATCGATTAAATTTTCCCTTAAAAATACATTCCAATCCACGCAGAACCTAGTCACGCTTAGAGCGAGCACGTGCTAGACACGGTCGATTTTCCCTTGCGTCAATAGAGACTAGTGGCACCGACACTATTTTCTTTTATACGTGTGCGGTCTTGAATACTACGCAAGCGAAAAGCCACCTAAAAGGTTACGTGCGTTATTTACTTTCAAGTGAGCTATTACGCTTCTCTTGGCATTTGAAGAAACTTTGAAGGGCCACGTAATGTCGGCCGGGTTTAACTTCCATTTTAGACGACAACAAAAAAGTCTCTACTCGCAAAACCTGTACTTTCAGAGGCTTGTCTGTAGGTAGAATAGTAAGGATGGGGAAGGTTTATCTGAAAAATACATGTCAAACACCCAGCCCAACTGAAAATAAATCATTTTAAAATCTCAAGAAGAATATGGAAGTTCGGGTATTAATAGTACCTGTAATTTATTTTTATTTAGCAGAGACCGTTTTATGTGAACAAGGATTTGAACACACTCAAAATGGGTTCTCTAAATCCCTATTTAGACCTCTCAACATGTGCAGATGAAGAAGAATATGGAAGTCGAAGTATTTACAAAGATTATGACCTGTCAAAAGCTGGTTAAGTGATCAATTAACATACGTCGAACATTTCTACCCACGATTGACGACCACACTACTCAAATTTAGGAAATCATACATATATGATTCATCTCACGACGCTCCGTGATTGAGTTCGCAAAAGACATCTATGATTGGAAAACAGTCGCCATTTTTCCCATGATTGACAAATAAACTTGCTAATTTTAACCGTAGATGTCGCTAGCTAAGTACCATATTCTATTCTGTAGGGGTTTGGAAAAAATAAATTTAAATTTATTTTTCGACTGGCGGGTATCAAACCCGCGACTCCAGTTTCGCAGTCGACCATCTACCCAACTACGCCACGGCGCCTGTCAAATTGTCAAGATTCAAATTCGAAACGAGCTTTAAATTTAAATAAGGCTGATGGGACAATAAAGTGACGATAAATTCGCGCCCGAGCGCTTGGAAATTGTATGAAAATTTGTCACACTCCCCCGTAAAGGCGAGTGGAACTGGGATTATACCGTCATTTGCACTGGAGATATTCCAAGAGTATTTACGGCTTAATACAAATATAACCGGTAAATACGTCAAATACTTCATAGCTAATGCGTGCAACATTTTATGCGATATGGTCGTAAAGATCGGCGAGCGAAATTATGAGAAAATGAATCACACAGCATTAACGCTACGAGGTACGAATATCTCAAAGATGTATAAATAATATTTTTTCGGGAAATCGTTAGACGGACATTTTTTATACTAAAATAGATCGTACAAAAAAGCAGGATTTTTTATATGTATGTACCTACAAAATATATTTTGTAATATTAAAAAAAATATAATGAAAAACTAACACTATTTGGATATCTCAATAAATATTTTTATATTATTATTTAATATGGTTACAAAAGTTTAAAAAAAAAATTCTCCAGTAAAGAGACCAAGCACTTATGCTTGGTGAGGGACTTGCCATCTTAACCTTTTTTTTTAGATATGTAATATAGATGAAGAAGAATATGAAAGTTTACATATTTACAGGCCTTAAAGCCCTTATGATAAGCCCTGTAAATTCAAACCGCCCAGACTTCCAAATTAATCTTTATCTATGTTAAGATGTCAAAAAAAATGTAAACATAACTTCTTAATGGAGAAAACCCAGAGTTGTTAGCAACAAGAGCCGCCCAGAGCAAGCAACTAGATTTTTCAAGACATTTTGAGTGTGCCTCGATCCTTGTTCGCAAATCTGAATTTCTCCACGTGGGCGTCATTTTTACATTTTCACATCTCAATATGTTGAGATACAAAAATTAGCAAATTCAGATTTGTGAACAAGTATTTGGACATACCCAAAACCTTGTGAATAAAATACTACATATATTTTTTTTCATCCACGTTTTCAGATTTTTCCTAACTAACTAACTAACTAACCATCACGCCGCTTCCCCGCAGGGGTAGGCAAAGAGAATAGAGCGCCACACCACTCTGTCCTTGCAAACATTCTTCGCCTCTTCCACGTTCATGCATCTCCTCATACATACCCGCCGATTGTTACGACTCCTAACCTGACCACTTTCAAGTATTTGGCATACCTGATCGTGCCATGTTTTTCTCGGTCTTCCTCTGTTTCTTTTCCCGCTAACATTCGCCTGATAAATTTGTTTTACCGTTCTTTCCTCACTCATTCGTTCTACATGTCCAAACCATCTCAACACACCTTTCTTAATTTTATCGATAATGTGTGATAATCTTTCCTAGTGTGCAAAAATAATCCGGGGTTCTCTTGCACGCATTCAAATAAAATGGTCTCTGCCAAATAAAAGCTTTCTAAATCCAACATAGAAGGCTGTTGTGAACTCATATGTACTGTGATAATCATGAGATCAATAATATATATCTAGGAGTTACAAAAAAAAAAGTAGTGTATTTGTCAATCATGGGTAGAATGGCAAATGTTACACGTATAAAAAGTGATCACTTTACCAGCCGTAAGAGGTCATAAGCCCTTTTAATACCCAGACTTCCATATTATTCTTCGTGTACGTTGTACTTTTAATTTAAGTGTGTAATATTCATCTCAATTTAGTACGTTCAAACGGAGCACGTACGATAATGATGCTAACAAACAACTTTGCGCTAGAGATGAAATTTCTTTGTGAAATTTTTTAACATCTGTTTTATTTTGTATACGTCATAACAATGGATCAACGTGGCTACGTGCTACACCGCATCTTTTGTTGTTCAACATTTTACTGGAGCTTAACAGACGTACGCAAGTGTCAGTATCCAAATACATGAACTATTGAGATTACTACCAGATTAATTTACATAGATAGATCTAGTACGATTATGACTAATATTATATTATATTCTACTACACGACTTCTTACTTTATACGGGTTTTTGTAAGGCGTCCGATTTGGTTTGTTAAACGTCCAATTTGAAATGAAAAACCTGTATTGATTTTATTAGGGTGATACAACCAATTATTGGCAACGTCCATTTATTAAAAATTTCAAATTATTACCAATGGCAAATTAAGAGAAAGAACAAGTTCATTAATTGATTCAACAGTCACTTTATCGTAATAACTATCTATTTTATTCTTTTAATTTGTCATTGCATTACCAAGGACAAATTAAAAGAAAGAAAAACTTAATTATATGATTCGGTACTATTTCGGTAGTCACATTGTTGTGATATCTATCAATGTTAAATTAAAATTTCAGTTAATTTTGAATGTAAATAAAGATATATTATTTAAATTTACACACAAAAATTAATTCAATGAAATTATATAAGAAAACCCTTACCGCAACTTAAACGTTGTTATTATTTTATTATCCTACATACTTCTATTCATTAGAATTAAATTCATTTTGTCAGAAAAGATATATAAAACCATGGTTTTCAACCCTTGACTTGCTGGGTATATAACATTGTGCATATTTATGGAATTTCTGCATATACATACATGGAGTTAAGTCTAGCCTCCCGCTAGACTGATGATGTCGGTAACGACGAATTTCGGTCACGGATCAAATAAAATATATATTTAAAAAAAATACACATAGTTGTTATTTTATTATATAAAATGTAGTTCCACTAAGAAATGTCTGTACAAAATTTAAATCTAATATGAGCTTATATTTATTTACGACATATGTATTCTGCCAACACAGAAAAGGTTAAATTGTTTAAAAAACAACAAATAAAAAGTACACGTAAAGTACAAATCCCTAAATCCTAAAAGTCCTTTTCACACAAACAGCCCGTAAAACATTACATTCGAAATTTATAGCGGTCATCAGACGGTGAATTTATTTATTACAAGTGATTTGTTCTATCGCAAATGGAAGTTTCCAGCTGACGACCCGCCACCCGCACGTCGCAGCCAACCCTTTACAGGATTAGGGGGATGATCCCGTGTTCAAACGGTGTCGGAATAACTAGACCATATCCGTTCCATAAGCATTCATATAAAAGAAAATGGAAAATCGAGCGCGGGCTAATATTGAAGGAAACGGTAAAACATGTTCACCGGAATTTAATGGCAGTAAATATTATGACAAATTCTCTATGTTTCGAATGTGTCCAAAACCTTGTTTATAAATACTGGATTTTTTTCCATTGGGATTTATTTATACAGGATGTTTTTTTTAGGGGAATAAAAATTCTAATTTCCCGTTATAAATTGATGGTGGCACCCGCCGTGTGATATGTTGTACTGACTACAGATCATTTGTAGTCAGTGTTAAGTCAAGAAAAAAATCGATGTCTCTCGTGAAAATTCTAGTGACTCAATTATACGAAATTGCATCATATATCTATACATATATGTATATATATATATATATATATATATATATATATATATATATATATATATATATATATATATATATATAATATATATAATATATATATATATATATATATATATATATATATATATATATATATATATATATATATATATATATATATATATATATATATATAAATATATATATATATATATATATATATATATATATATATATATATATATATATATATATATATATATATATATATATATATATATATATATATATAAATATATATATATATATATATATATATATATATATATATATATATATATATATATATATATATATATATATATATATATATATATATATATATTATATATATATATATATATATATATATATATATATATATATATATATATATTTATATATAATATATATATATATATATATATATATATATATATATATATATATAATATATATATATATATATATATATATATATATATATATATATATATATATATATATATATATATATATATTTATATATATATATATATATATATATATATATATATATATATATATATATATATATATATATATATTTATATATATATATATATATATATATATATATATATATATATATATATATATATATATATATATATATATATATATATATATATATATATATATATATATATATATATATATATAAATATAAAACTTCCAAGAATTTGAGTAGTGTGGTTGTCAATCGTGGGTAGAATTGGTGAATGTTACACGTGTGTAAAGTGATAACTTAAACCAGCCTTTGGCGGTCGTAAGCCTCGTAAATGCCTTCTTCATCTATTAAATATTCTTCTAAATATTCTTCTTCGTCTATGTTGAGATGTCAAAAAACAATAATAAAAAATAATTCACGTAAAATATTATCTGGATTTACAGAATATTGTGTTGCGACATAACGAATACTAGGCCTTAAGGAAATTTTACCAAAAACAGCAACCTCGAACAATTACTTAGACTTAATAATATTATGAATTATGGGCTCATAAAACTAATGAGCGGATTAAAATTCATCACGAAGTATTATAACATTAGGTTCTAAGTGGGTTATACTCATGATAATAAATTATTTAGGGAAACGCCTGATAATTTCCCGAGAATAAATCAACCGATATGCAGGGCACAAAACAGGGGAAAAGATGGATTATCGAACACCTTGTGACCTTTTAAATATATGCAAAAACTTTATGTTTGAGTATAATAACCTCTGGTAACTATCCCCGATTTTTTTACAATTGATTTATTTCCGTCGCTGCAAATGAATAACTTTATATTATAATTCTTTCATGTAATACATGATTGATTATATTACGGAGGAATGCAAAAATTGTGAGCCCGTATTTATTATAACTTTTATTGATATTCTCATTTTCAAAGTCAAGTTATAAATACATTTTAGGCGTGCGGTGGTTTGACTTCGTGAGGAATGAAGAGATAAGGCGTAGGACGCAGCAAATCTTGGTCACAACTGTCGTCAAGAAAAGGCGATTCTGTTGGCTTGGCTATGTACTCCGCATGCCTCCTGAGAGCCTTAATCAAGGTTGCCTCTTTTACAAGGCATCAGGTTCGCACCGCCCAGGACGACCACTGCTGACAATTCATCGGCAGTTCTCGTCAGAACTTCGGGACGCGGATCTGACTTGAAAGGATGCAAGGGAGCTGGCAGCCGACTGAAAAGTCTGGAGAAAATTTGTGGATTTAATATGCTCCACCTAGGGAGCAGATATGGGGGTTTATTATTATAAAAACATATCATTGGGAGGGGAATGTTAAAGATTCGAAACGCGAAAACGTTTGAAATCTCCGACTGAGGTTTAAATAGATCGAATGGATGAAATTAAAACGTCGATCCGAAAACTAGACAGCACGACCGCGTTCAAGATCCCAAAGGTTGATGATATTCACACTAGAAATATGCAGAATGTGCGGCTAGTAGCGTCGCGGGCCGGCGGCACTCGCTACACAGCCGGGTCATTCAACCCTCCGCCACCCCCGGGCTCGGCCCCTGCGCCTGATCGATGGGGGGCCCAGACCCGAGCCCCGGAGCCGGTGCTTGCTACCCGCAACCCGGACAGCCTAAGAAAATAGGCTCTCACACACTGTACGGTAAACCCAGTGATTCTCAACTAGAGAGTCTACAAAAATATTCTATTGCGCGAAGAATTAAAAAAAAACAGGTAGATACCTACTCTAAACGTCACTAATCCACAGTATGTTGAGTGAGTCAAATTTTTGCTCCGTTGAGGAGTTATTTTAACCATTTTTTTTAAATCTATATTTAAACATAAATAAATGTCTTCGTTATGATAGAAACGCAATAAAGATGTCGATAATGAAGTTAAATCTATAAATAACGCTGTACGTTGAAAACGACAATTTTTTAATTATCTAGATGTAGTAATAGGCCACTATAAATAATATATATGTGAATGTACCAAATATCGCATAAAAAAGTTTATAAAATAAAAATAAAAACCGAAGAGCTTTTTCATCTACATATGGGAAAACGTTTTTGAGATACATCCTCAATCCAAATAATATGTGATTTTTTTCCAATAAAGTATCTTAAATACGATGTAAAATTTAGTAGTCTTAATTTTAGATTTTTTAATGCGGATTTGCATAAAAAAATACTTAAACTACATACAAAAATAAGGGATAGGTTCCTTAACATAACGTATATATATATATATATATATATATATATATATATATATATATATATATATATATATATATATATATATATATATATATATATATATATATATATATATATATATATATATATATATATATATGTATATATATATATATAAATATATATATATATATATATATATATATATATATATATATATATATATATATATATATATATATATATATATATATATATATGTATATATATATATATATATATATTATATATATATATATATATATTTATATATATATATATATATGTATATATATATATATATATATATATATATATATATATATATATATATATATATATATATATATATATATATATATATATATATATATATATATATATATATATATATAACGTGGTTAAATTTTCCTTTTCAAAATTAAGTGTAAATAATATGTAAAGTGGGTGTATAATAATAAAATAAACAATGTGTTGCTTTGTAATTAAAGTTTATTCTTAATTTATCTTTATAATATTTTTTATATCTATCTATCTGATTCTGACAGTCATTTTTTCCTATCGGATCTCTTTTGTTTAATTCTGTGCGACGCATGCGACATCTGTGGTAGAGCTGTTTTATAATATGTAGGTACTTTTTGTAAGTACTTAATAAAATGTATAGGTAGGTACCTAGTTATTTTATTACATCTCCCCCCTTGGGGAAGAAAATTCATAGTAAAATTTTCACTCGTCCTCCGGATCATCTCCTTGAAGTGAAGGGACTGGTATAAGTTTAGTGATATGATAAAGGTTTGATTTTATTTTTTGTTTTTTTTTGACCTGTATCAATTCTGTATATTGAGTTAGAAATTTTTTCAATAATTTTATAAGGTCCAATTTTTAGTTCATCCAATTTTTTTCTGTTTAGCTTGTTTCCATTTTCCACATACACCATGTCTCCTACGTTGAATTCGCAGCCTATTCTATTTTTGTCAAATAATGTTTTATTGTCGTTTTATAACGTGGTTATATTTTCCTTTTGAAAATTAAGTGTAAATAATATGTAAAGTGGGTGTATAATAATAAAATAAACAATGTGTTGCTTTGTAATTAAAGTTTATTCTTAATTTATCTTTATAATATTTTTTATATCTATCTATCTGATTCTGACAGTCATTTTTTCCTATCGGATCTCTTTTGTTTAATTCTGTGCGACGCATGCGACATCTGTGGTAGAACTGTTTTATAATATGTAGGTACTTTTTGTAAGTACTTAATAAAATGTATAGGTAGGTACCTATTTATTTTATTACATATATATATATATATATATATATATATATATATATATATATATATATATATATATATATATATATATATATATATTGCTGTTGTCGTCCCTCCATGTTGAATTCGCCGAGATCTCTTAGTCCACGGATCACATGACAAGAGATTTCTATTCGTAACTCAAATTGTTCCCAATTCGGGGCAATTGAACCCGAGGTTTAATTATATCTGTCATACCTCTAAACACTGGGCCGGTTTTATGACAATGTTGGGAAGCACTGCTATACATTATACGCTACACAGACTCCAAGGCTCTGTACCGCGTCACTGAGGATGAGAAATCCACGGGGTTGTATGTACACACATTTCTCAAGATGACAAATAGCTTGCACAGCGCGAGGGATCATATTTTTTTATTGAAACAATTCGTTTATTGATACCATGTGGATTATTGAGTTAATAAATAGCACTTGGGAAAGGAAATTTAACACACGTGTTACTACTATTTAGATAACACACGCGTGTGATTTGTGTTATGACAAAATTAATAATTTTTGACATCTCAGCGTAGACTAAGAAGAATGTGGAGTCTGGGTATTTACAGGGGTTATGACCTGTCACGAACGAACCTTGACCAATATTACTAATCTGTTTTTGGAAAATATCCCCTTAAAGTAATAAAAGCCAGCCAGTGCACATTTATCGAATTTCACTTGGTAAATACTACTATTCTTAAAATCCATTTTGACACGTTTTTCGATGCATTCCGCATTCTTTGTAAAGACTGTTTGCACTATGTAAAACTTAAATTCAAAATATATAGATATTACCATAAAATGACTGCCGAATAAATTAATAATATAACTTTTTATTAATTTAAGCACTGCCATAGCAAATGATTAACAATCTATAAAGCATAATTAATAAAAAGTTACATTAAAGTTCTTTACATGTTACCAATAGATGTCTCTAGTGAAGTTCTAGTGATTCATGAACAAGGTTTCTAAATTGGTTCATATATATAGAACTTCCAAGAATTGGAGTAGTGTGGTTGTCAATAATGGGTAGAATTGGTGAATGTTACACGTGTGTAAAGTGATCACTTAAACCAGCCTATGACGGTCGTAAGCCCCGTAAATGCCCAGACTTCCATATTCTTCTTCATCTTTGATGAGATGTCAAAAAATAATATGAAAATAACTCCTGTAATTGGAGATAATCCAGATTTTGTGAACAAGTATTTGGACACACTCAAAATGTTGTAAATTAATAAAAAGCAAAAATATTTTCGATTTAATTTTCTCAAAAAACCGATTCTGTTTTTCGAAATTTAATTTTACATAATTAAATTCAATATTTTATTATTACGATCGATACCTAGCGAGTTATTTGATGATACTTTTTATTTGCAAATGAATTATTAAAATTTAAATATAATAAAGATAATTACGATATAAATGTATTTAACAGCAATACGAGTATTAAATTCAAAAACACATTTTAATCCCTATTGTCTATTATCTATCATTACCGACATTTGAGCTTCAGTAGTTCCCAAAGGTAATATTGCAAAAAGGCTTTATGCAAGCATTATTTCAAAACCCAGCCGCATAAGCATAAATCATAAAAACTTCCCGAAAAAGCAATAGTAAAACAATACATTTCAATATTACTTTTCCCAGAATGATAGTAAAATGATAGTTTTACGAGTATCGCGTAATGTTACCATCTCTCCTCAATGTGACATAATATGATGCCGTCTATCGTCAAAAACGTAAAGGTAAAAGGCCAAAGAAGAGTGAAATGATATCATATATCATTGGCAGTCCACCGCCAAATTCTGCAGTAAATAAAAGTTATTTACTAAATAATTTTCTGACATCTCAACATAGATGAAGAAGAATATGGAAATTTGGACAATTATGGGGGTTTCGACCGTCATAGGCTAGTTTAAGTGATTACTTTACACACGTGTAAAATTCACCAATTCTACCCATGATTGACAACCACAATACTCAAATTATATATATATATATATATATATATATATATATATATATATATATATATATATATATACTATATATATATATATATATATATATATATATATATATATATATATATATATATATATATATATGTGTATATATATATATATATATATATATATATATATATATATATATATATATATATATATATATATATATATATATATATATATTGTTCAAATTCAAAATATATTGCTTAAATTGACTAGAATTTCACTAGAGACATTAATGGTGAGATGAAAGAAGCTTTTTATTGAGCAAAGACTTTATTTGTCTATGAGGTCCGAATCCTGAATAATATTCACATACATGAGAAACGCTAGAAAATATCCAATGGTCAAAAAACAGTAAAAAAAAAACTGCTAATTGGAGATAATCCAGATTTGTGAACAAATATTTGGACACACTCAAAATGTGGTAATATTTATTCCTACATTTCATTATAGACGTAGAAGAATATGGAAGTCTGGATAAATACCCTCACCATATACATACAAGTCAAAATATAAAATATTTCACGTAAATACAAGACTTACGACTTACGACGTTATAGGCTGGTTGAGCGATCACTTAACACACGTGCAACTTTCACCACTTGTATGATCAATCTCGTGACACAATGCATTTGAGATTACAACAGCCATCTATGTTGGATTGAAGAAGCATTTATTTAACAGAAACCCTTTATTTGTAAGTTCCGAAACCCGGATTATTTTTACACACTGGAAACGTCTGAAAATATGATTTTTTTTTGTAGCTTAGAAAATAATTTGGAGATAGAATAAAAAAAAACACCAGGATCAATTATTATATCAGGTTATTTTTATCCTGATGTTCCTACTCTAAATGTCAGTACAAAACTAAAATCTAAGAAAAAAAAATGTAAAGATACCCAATATTATTTTATCGAAATGATGTAATATTTGTATATTTTATTTTTTAAAGAGACAAACTTTGTTTTTATTATTTGAAAAATAATTCAATTTCATACAATTTCTGTGAGCCTTAGCGGCTCATTATTAAAAATAGGTATCAAATTGGGGTAGAGTGGGTTCGAACTCAGAAACTCTGAAGAGTCCGCGACACTAACCACGGGACCACAACCCGCCACGACTCATGTGTAAATTTATATTATCCACTGACACTTCGTGATGGAATTGCATTTTTAATTTATTATTAGATTAAAACCAATATTTTTAGCTTTTCCACTTTTTTATTTGACCAGCGACCGGGTTTCGTCGTTACCGACATCATCAGACTGGTACACCAGTCTGATGATGTCGGTAACGACGAAACCCGGTCGCTGGTCAAATAAAAAAGTGGAAAAGCTAAAAATATTGGTTTTAATCTAATAATAAATCATGTGTAAATGGTATTTTGAGATAGGTATTTAGTTGATGAGAAGATTAAACAGGGGAAACATAATAATTGGGTTTCAGAACTCGCATGAATATTCAGTATTTATCCGAATTCGACGCGTTACGGGGTAAAATTCACCCTACTCTGAATTTCATGAAGTACGGTTTGAAGAATAAGAAGTGTGAGTTGGTGAAATGTTAAAGTTCATCCGGGAAGGAAAAAGGAGAAGCGTAAGAGGGCGGTAAGTGATGGCTCCAAGATGAGAGGAGGTTTTTCAGATATTGCAAATGTAATGAGATTTTGATTGCTTCTATGAAGACATGAGTCAAGTTATTACCGATGACGCTAGCGGTAAATTGGGAACTAAAATACATACCGCTCACTCCTTTCAAGAACGTCATAAATAAAAATCGTCAATTTTCAGTTGTGCATGCTTTCAGAATGCCCAGAAAATGTACTATATCCCAGCAAAAGAGGCATATTTTAAACTTAATATTTACCCGCTACACGGCAGAAAGTATTGTTTTTGCATTTTGAAGAAAAAGTATTGTTTAATTTTTTTTAAAATATACTTAAAATTATTCAAATGGAGAAAAACAGTCAGGTTTTACAAAAAAAATCTGTTGCCCAGTAAAAAGTTCAGTAAGTGGCTTGATATGTATTTTTAATACATTGTATTATATTTTTAAACATTAAAAACGTTCTCCTGAAAAATCGAGTTTTTTTGATTTATGACGTTCTTGAAAGGAGTGAGCGATAGGTGATCTCTTTGAACGAAAATAATATGAGATTAAATTAATCAGTCATTAAAAACTCAGGGTCACTTGTCACATAAATAATTCGTATCTTTTTCTTCTTCTTTTTCCGTGCGTGTAATGTCAGGTCCCCCTGACGTCGACTATCACTTGAAAGTAATTGCCCTTGTCTTTGGGAGCTCTAAACAGACTAAAACTTACCCTCAACTAGCACCTGAAGCAAAGGGCTGATCAACTTTCCTTCATGTGTTACCGATCACGATAACACTGCGGATAACCGTATAAATGATGCAGTACCCTATGCACCATCGAGTGTGGATAAGGTTTTGTTTTTTACTATTTAACTTTTTTTTTTAAATGTTCGTAACTAGTTCATATTACTTATCCTAGTAAGTCCCATAAAATGTAATGTTTTACCATTTTTTATACCGATACCCTCGTATAAATTTTTAAGACATTTAAATGTTTTTATAATGTATAGAAATCACCCTCATCAAAACGAAATAATAATAAAAATTTCAAAGTTCGTTTAGCTACCATCGCTCGGGTTCACCCCACTCACCCCCTGGCATATATATTTTTTTATATCGGTATAAAACATGTCTTCAGTCGTAATGGCAAAAGTTGTTACGCGGGGTGGGTTTGACGCGACGGGAAAGTTTGCCTCAGATAACACATTTTCCCGACGAATACCGAGATAAAAGTTTTTATCATGTCGGCAGCTTGTTAAATTAATGCCTCACACGTGAAAACGTGTTTTTCTTAAAATCGACCTCGTACCTACTAAAAGTTTCCCCGTTCACAATCGAATGTTTAAAGGGCATATTATAAGTGCGAATTTGCGAATCGAATGAAAACGTTACTTATACGATGGATTCACTTTTTTTCGCAGTCAAAAGCAAAATTTTGGAAAAAGTGTTAACGTGTATTTCATATTTTCTTCTTCAAACTCTCATCCGTACTCGATGGTGCATAGGGCACTGCATCATATAAACGCAGTGTTGTCTTCGCAGTGTTGTCTTAACACACGAAGGAAAGGTGATCAGCCCCCCGCTTCAGGTACTATGGAATATATATTAAGAGAGAAAAATCACTTAAATTTATTTGACCCCCCCCTGAGAATCGAACCCGGGACCTCCAGTACGGTAGCCGAGCGTGCTGACTATTAAACTACAGAGGCGGACTAACACTACGGAAGCGGACACAATATATAATATGTTATTTAATAACCAATTTTTTTGGAATACATATTAAGGGTTTTTTTGTAGTTAAGTTTTAGTATTATATTTTAACTACATAGTATTATTTTTTGTATATTTATTTCAGCTAGAGGATACAACAATTTACTTAATGATCTATAAACCTTGTACATAATATGCAAAGTAATATGTGCAAATTCTACTACTAAGTGCAAAAATTCTAATACTAAGTGCAAATTCCATCTACAAAAAGTCCCAGAGATAATGCTTGCATTTATTCTGACATGGATAAATATAATTTTGTGATTTTTTTTTTTAAATTCGGTTGTTTCATATTTAATCGTAAAATTGTACTCCATCTCATAATATTAATCACAATCATTATCGAATTTCAGACATATTTTTCTAACACGTGCAAAGATGTCAAAATGTCATCAAACAGATCTTGTTAACCTTAAGGGCTACTCGCAAGCATACAGTGCAGTAAACGATCGGCTGTGCTACGACCCAGACGTGTTTTTGTGCACAATTTTTTATTGGTGTTAAATATGTGGTTTTTGATTTTTTAGAATTAATATTACTTCTTTTAAATTACATATTTTCACTCCTTACCTTTCCGTAACTCTTTTCTTTTCTAAATCATATATTTTTTAAAAGAAAAACAATTTTTTTAAATGCAAATTTTTTTAAGCAAAAAATTTAATTACGTCAAATGTTACCTGGGTTGACAGAAAATTAAGTTGCGATATATCGTATGTTGAATAACCATTATTTATCGAATATGCTGATTTTTTTGGATTATTGTTGAAATTGTGTGATAAATCACATTTTTTAAAAACATATTCGGAACTTTTTTTTTTGCAGAGACCCATCAGGCCACCTTGTGTGTCTTGTCGGCGGAGTTCTTTTTTAATACATTTTTTTTATTGTTTTTAACGATTTTAACCTAAAATACACACAAAAAAGACAAAAAAATTAAGAATATAAACATTTTACAATTTTCATAAAATTAACTCTTGATCATTTACCCATTCCTTTATTTTGCCTTTGTTCCATATTTTATTTTGACCTCTAAAATCCGTCGGAAACAAATTAAAAATATTCGGAACGATATATTGCAGTGTTCGACTCCTTTTATTTATTTATTGTTATTTTGAAAGTTAGGTATCCAATAAGGGCAGTACTAATTTTATGTATTAATTTTTTAATCAAACACTGATTTTTTGAGTCTACAAAGTAAAAAATCACATGTTCAAATTAAACCCCAATCTCCTGATTACGTGGATATCTAAATCCATTTTAGACACGTATTACGTAAACATATCGCTATGGATTTTACACTCTGCCTACATTAAATATAATACAGCTTGTACGATTCTCTATTGTCTTAGTTACTGACGTCAAATTTCTTTATCGCGTACAAACATCGTGTTCTCTGTTTGTTTTGCAAGTTAAAATTATATATGGACTACAATGTACTGAATACAGAGCTATAACATGTATCTAAAATTCTCCAGTGTATATTTAAAATATTTGCTTTGTAAGTATTATTTTAGCGTAGTAATTTTTATTTAAAAGTACTTGAACGAAGTTAATATTACTGTAAAAATTACATATTAGTTACAAGAGGTAATTTTTCTTCTAATAATTGCATTCGAATTTCAGGTACGTCTTTAATACGAAATCAATGTAAAAATGTCCAGTTTTTTCATTTAAAATTCCCACCATTCTCGAAGATGGCCATATATTCGATGCCGCGGGAAACCTATTTCTATCCGGCAACATTGTAGTGATGGGTATATCGTACAATGAAAAATGTTGTCCACCACACAACACCACACGTGCATTTGTAGTACACAAAACCACACTACAATAGTGTAATGTGATGTTTTATGAGGATGAAGAGAATGAAAATAATGTTCAGACGACGATTTTTAAAAATCCGTTCGATATAAACTAGATATAAAAATGTTTAAAAAAAAGTTTCTTAAAAGAAAGATGACACACACACACACACACTTTCATGCACGCACATATGTGTGTGTATGTGTGTGTGTATTGAAAGTGGGATTTACTACATATGGATAATTTAAAAACACTATGTTTTCCGATTAAAAACGCCAAAAATATTAAATTTATTGAATTGGGGGGGGGGGTGATTATTAAATAAAGTTATCATTTACCGACATCATGTGTACGTGAAATTTCAATTATAAAAAATATGGATAAAAAAACAGGAAACCATGTTTTAACGGAATTCTATAATATTTCCTTGAGCTTATTCGGAAACACGCGTAAGTCGACGGTATAAACGTATCCGGGTCAACTCGTTAGAATCGCCCAATAACGTGCAAGAGGGTGTATTTTACAGCCCTAATACAAAAATGCCGGTATTTTTATGGCGCAGGTAAATTAAGTTAGTGAGTTAAGGAGTGCGCCCCTAAATTGTTTATGTAATTCTCGCTGGAAATGTGAAGGTCCTACGTCGCCCGTATAATACTGTACTCCGTGTTCATAGCTCTATGTATCTAGTAGTTGACTATAGTTCGAGAAGGAGGCTGTGGAATTTCTGTTTCAGACTTAAAGACACTAATAAATAGCCAGCCTTATTAAATAATACAAACAGTATCATTTTGAGTGTGTCCAAATACTTGTTCACAAATCTGCATTATCTCCAATGAGAAGTTATTTTTTTGCATTATTTTTTTGGCATCTCAAAATATGTACATGAAGATGAATATGGAAGTAAGGGCATTTAAAAATTCTAAGCTTAAATAAAAAAAATAAAAAGGATATTTTCTAGCGATTCTTCTTCATCTATGTTGAGATGTCAAAAAATAAGTTATTTTTGTGTAAGTATATGATGTTATAATAGATAAAAATAATAATATAAGTAAGTATGTAAAAAGAACTCCACAGACAAGACACATAAGGTGGCTTGATGGGCCTCTGTAAAAAACCTTATGGTGCATAGGGCACTGCATCATATAAACGCAGTGTCATCTTGATTGTTAACACATGAAGGAAAGGTGATCAGCCTTCCGCTTCAGGTACCAGTCCAGAGTAATATTGTTATAAATATTAAAGTGAAAAAATCACTTATATTTATTTGATCTCCCCCTGGGAATCGCACCCGGGACCTCAAGAATGGTAGCCAAGCGTGCTGACCATTACACTACGGAGGCGGACATCCAAAATAAAATAAAATCACTAAAAAATATTTTTATCCAATGTAGCAAAAAAAATTATATCGCCGTCATTAGTTGAAAGGCAAATGTATCAGAATCGGGATACGTTCGTGGCGAATTCTGGTCGAGATTTATTAAATGGCGTGAGCTTTGATTTCGGACACGGCCGTATTAATAATTCGGACAGTTAATCCGCCGTGTTACCGGAAATAGATCGCGAAATGGCCGCCGGATGAATTATTTACGACTCCGATCCGCGACCCACACGCACAACTTTGGGTATTTAAAAATTATCGCGGAATTCACCAACTCTTTCGCTGAGATAAAAAATAATAAAAGAGCAAAACAGCATCTAGCATCAAGCAACAAAAATGTCAATAATAATGAAGTTTTAGGGGTTCTTATTATTTTTTTAAAGTCTTTTATTTATTTGCTATTTTATTTTGCCATTAATGAGTTCTTAATAAGAATAAGAAATGCCAGGATCAGGGAAATATGCGAGATCGAAGATGTCGTTAGGTAGGGAATGCAACGATGGAGACAATGGTATGCGCATGTGAGGAGAATGGAACCATCCAGACTCCCCCACATCGCACTGTACGGCCAACCCCGTGGTAGACGACTCCCGGACAGACCACCAAAGAGATGGGTCGATAGCTGGGATCGACGTAGCAGGAGGCTTATCCCTCTTAAAAACAGGCCGCAAGGCCTACAATAAGAAGAAGAAGAAGAAGTACTTAATTTTTTTTGTATTAATGCTTTGTTCATATTAAAAATCTAAATTAACGTTAACATTTGATGCATTTTTATTTACGTGGCATGTGGCAGGCGACATATTATTATATTGGAAAAAAAATTTTTGGCACTCAGGTTCAAAAAAATTCGTCATCCCTGGTCACAGATTGGTGACAGATTCCATTGGTATTGTGTCACTCCATCCATTAGGAACATCTCCGTGACAATCCTCCCTGCCCGTCTCCCAACACGATAAGCTACTCCAGGTTCCCGTAGTTAGCCTCGGGAAACTGCACAGTAATTTATGGATACATATTGACAGGCGTCGTGGTGTAGTTGGGTAGACGCTCGACTGCAAAACTGGCGTCGCGGGTTCGATTCCCGCCAATTGCAAAATGAATTTCAAAATGATTCATTTTCATTTATTTATAGATTTGGCGTTCAATTTGAAGAACTCCATTTTTAATAATGTATCAAATGGTGATTTTTTTAGTGTACTAAGTAGTATTTTTTGTTATAAAAAAAAACAACTTTTTTTTAAATGTATTTTTAACAATGAAATACAACTTAGTAGACTCCAAAAATCAGTGTTTGATTTAACATTTAATATATATTTTTATTTTAAATTGGTCTGGGTATTTGTGGTGTGTTTTTCACTTTTACCTTCCCTATCCTTACTATCCTACCTGCAGACAAGCCTCTAAAAGTAGAGGCTTTGCGGGTTATTCCTTTAAAACAAACATAATTACATTTAAAACTACTCACATCAATACCAAATCGATTTTTAACAGAGAAATTCATCATTGTAATACACGAGAACATAATAAAATACATGTGGAGTCGATAAACCCAACTAAGTTTGGAGTAAGGTCCTTTCAATATGTGTCTATTTACAATAAGTGTCTATTTACTATACCTTAAATTGATTTATATTGTACATTTTGCCCTGCGTTTTTTTTTTATTTGTTACTTTCTTGTTTGTTTTTTAGTCTTGTCAACCTTAATCCCATGTCCCAAATTGAGTAATGGAAATTACTCAACGGGAATAGTATGTATTTGACTTATGTTTGAAATATGTTTAAATAAATAAATTCTGAACGTAGAAAGTATAGCAACATCACTCGATATGATTATAAATGTGGGAAAAACATACTCCAAGAAAATTAATAATTGGGTGCGTATAATAGATTTAAGAAGAAAGATTAAAAGACGTATGCACGATTTTTTTTATTTAAATCGTGTAGCTTTCAACAAAATACGTCGTCCAGTAGATTCATTTCAGTGCCCGGCTTTATTTTTAAGCAATTATTTAAAAAAATGGCCGATAAAGCTCTCGATATAAGCGGCCACAAATCAAACAAAACTGTCAAAAGTGCGCGGGAAACGTCGCGGAAAATGTTGCCATGACGCGCGTCGCTCAGCTCGCCAAAGGCATTTTAATACGCGCGGGGTACCTACCTACTATGTACAATAACGTATTATAATTTTAGGCTCCCAATATATAAGCACCTGCGGGGCGAACTACCGCGTGACGTCACCACGGCGGAACGGTCCATAATAAATCCTACCCTCTAGCGTTCGGTTTTTCAATTTTCACTCCATCTGGGGTCAAAACATATTTCTGCCTTAGATAAGATTTTTGGTACTTAACTAACTAACTAACTAACCATCACGCCGCTTCCCCGCAGGGGTAGGCAGAGAGAATAGAACGCCACACCACTCTGTCTTTGCAAACATTCTTCGCCTCTTCCACGTTCATCCATCTCATTAAATCTCAAAATTAACTAAAGAAGGTTAAACCTGTTAATTCAGTAAAGAGAGTAAAAATTGTCTTTTTCTTCTTCTTCTGTTAACTCGTATCTACACACATTGGTGCATAGAGCACTGCGTCGAATTGACAATTGTTTATTATATGAAGGAAAGGTGATCAATCCTGTGCTCAAGATTTATAAATATAGGATCGGAATATATTCGAGAGGACATACATAATACCTAGAACACTTAAGGTTGCACAGTTGTACTCCTACAAGCCTGTTTAATTTTAACTCAAAATTTGGAGAAAAAATAAGGGATGATATACTCGTAATTCAAATTATATTAAAAAGTTATTTTACAATAAATAAATGGACTTGGGTGATTTATTCGAGTCCGACTTTGAAGTTGAAATTTGATTAAAAGTTCACCAGATATCATTTATCAAGTAAGTCCACCGCGAAAAGCGCTATTCCCGTCTCGCTCGCCGGGTAAGGGGAGCAGGGCGTGCGAGTGGAAGGGATATAGCGAAGAAGGGTGAAAGTTGTATTGTGGGGGCCACAAAAGGTTTTTAATGATGCCCAGTTTTATAGCGGACCGCAGATGGCGCCCTATTGTCAGTGTCATGATTTCACTATTATCAAGTTAAGTAGAAAGGTCGACGGAAAAAAAGTAATTTATATCTTTTTTTTCTAAATTGTTCGCGTATCATTATTTCTCGAGTCCATATTAACCCTAGATAACTAAACTATATTTGTAGATACATAGTAACTAAACATTCGTCAGGCGGACTACGCAATTAAAAACGTGAAAATTATTAAAAGTATTTATTGAAAATAGTAACCGGTTACATGACACTTAAGTTTGGTTTATTAGGAATGAATGTAACAGACATTTAACAATAAATCAGTATTCCGTAAACAAAGCCTTGCGGATGCGGGGTGCAGGGAAGTAAGTGCACTTGACTTTTTCGGAGAAGGTCGTCGTCGCGTGGACGAGTGTTTAGTTCTCAAGGGTTTAAACCAATATTAAACCGGTAGTCACGAATAAATGTTATAATAGTGGTATTACACAAAGCGAACAATGGATGATAAGGATAGTGTTTTATTTAAACGGTTTTCTGTCATGAAATCAGGTCATTTTACTTATTTTTTAGGTTCGTATGTTCATGAAAAAAATTGTTTACATTTTACAATAAACACATAAATGTGGAGGTCCTCACCAAAAAGTTGCATTTCCAATATTGCACAAAAAATCATTTAAATGCAAATCTGTTATGTTTACTATCCTCTATCGAAAACTTATAAAATAAAATAAAATATTTACAATTCACATCTCTTGACTGAATTTCATCTGCTGTTTTCTCTTATAAATTTTATCATTTATAAAAGGATAATCTATGCAGGTAACTTTTTAGTTTTAACGTACTAAAATATTTTTCCGTCTTATCCCTCATTGCTGAGGGTTGTGACCCTTGCAGAAGCAATGACTCTTCTCCAGTTATCCCTTGACTGCGCTGCACGTAGCGCTCCAACCACTGAGGTGCCTGCTGCTGCCTTAATTTGATCGGTCCATCGTGTGGGGGATCTTCCTCTCCCTCTCTTTCCCTCCAGGCTACCGATCACAATTAGTCGTTCCAGGCTATCTTCGTTGCCACGCGCAAAGTGTCCAAAGAACTGGAGAATCCGTCGGGTACATTTATTACATAATAAAATATACGAGATGATAAAAAAAATGGATTCCTCAAACAAAAATATATTTCATTCTATTATTGCGTGCGGTCTGGCAGCCATTTATAAAAATAGTTTGACCGAGTCACGAACAATGAATGGCCCTTTTATACGGATAGCATCCACACGGCCAGGTTCAGCCGTGACGTCACGCGGCCGAAAGACGTCTCAAAAGCAGAGATATTGAGGCAAGTCATCTATTTTCGACTGCCGTACGAAAGAAAGTCGAAACAAAACCGAAGCTATTTTCGTAGGAGCTATTTCCGATGCATCGCGTCCTAATGCCCGAGAGATGATGACGTAGGCTAATTAAAAATGTAAAGCTCGCGAGGAAAAAGCGACACGGTTGTGCAATATTTATCAAATACATATTTTGACAGACGCGAGAAAGACAAAAAAATGCGTCGTAAAAATGTCGACGTAAATAAATTTACGTGAATGTTTTTCTAAAGACGTATTCTACTAGCATCTCTTAATGTCCAATTTACGATAAATCGCAATTAAATTTTCTTTAACCCTTTCCACTCTGACCATTTTTTCTCATAACTGGTCAGCTACTCTGATAAAAAAAATGCGACGTTTTTCTACCATTAAAATAAATATTATGGGACACTCGGTCTGGCAATTTGTATGACCATGTTGATTAAGATAAACTGTATTTATCTTAAATGTTTTTTGGTAGAATATACTTGGGTGATAGAGAAATCAGTGATTACAGTTATACCTGCGCCGGGCCAGACATTGTGGCCCACGGAGCTGCCTACTAGAATCATACCGGCCAAAATGTCTAGCCTACAGAGTGGTAAGAGTTAATGTCCAATTTGCGATAAATCGCAATTAAATTTTCTTTAAACTCAGATAACATTTAACCTAATTTTTAATTTTTTGATGTTGCATGAAACACCGTTTTTTGTATTGAAAAAATAAGTTTTTCTTCGAAATAAACATATGGTTTTGAAAAGAAAATCGTCACTTTTATATTCTTCTTCATCTTTGCCGAGATGTCAAAATATAATGCATGTTTTTTTTATATCTAAAGATGGATGAAGATGAATATGGAAGTCTGGGCATTTACAAGGCTTACGACCGTCATAGGCTTAGTTGAGTGATCACTTTACACACGTGAAACATTCACCAATTCAACCCACGATTGACAACCACACTACTCAAATTTTTTGGAACTTCTAGAAAAAATTAGTTTTGCGTGAGTTCACAACAGCCATCTATATTGGAATGTTTAATGCTTTTATTAAGCAGAGACCCTTTCCGTTTGTATGTGAGATCCGAATCCTGGATTATATTCATATACTTATTTGGACATACTTAATATTTATTTATTTTTCAAAATATATTTACATACATAAGTCATGTATATATATATATATATATATATATATATATATATATATATATATATATATATATATATATATATATATATATATATATATATATATATATATATATATATATATATATATATATATATATATATATATATATATATATATATATATATATATATATATATATATATATATATATATATATATATATATATATATATATATATATATATATATATATATATATATATATATATATATATATATATATATATATATATATATAATATTCCCAAAGAGTAATTTCTATTTCTCATTTTGGGACATGGGATTAAGGTTAACAAGACTGGAACACAAATAATAAAGTTACAA
Organism: Brachycentrus maculatus; assembly: GCF_059751285.1. Classification (NCBI taxonomy): domain Eukaryota; kingdom Metazoa; phylum Arthropoda; class Insecta; order Trichoptera; family Brachycentridae; genus Brachycentrus; species Brachycentrus maculatus. Next base: position 738,918 of record NW_028280762.1, on the reverse strand, counting down.
AAAAGATTAATTTTTGTTTTTTAACCATAACTAATACATGGCAAAATATAAAAACAATAAACAGGTATAATGAATAGGCATTAGAAGCATATTTAAAATAAAGAAATGAGAAAAACATAATGGCAGAAGCATATTTAAAATAAACAAATGAGAAAATATAAAAAAAAAACATAAGGTAAAAACAAAATAAGAAAATATGAACACTACATATCGGCTAAAACACGGTAAGGGACTTTTTTTTGTAGTACGCTTTTTTTGCATTTTTGGACTAAGTAGATTATACTTAGTCCGAAAATGCAAAAAAATGTACTACAAAAAAATGTCCCTTAATGTGTCATAAGTTTGGACAGCCGATATATATCTTTCCATATGTATAATGTTGCAAATACATACAAATATACGTTTGAAATTACTCGATTAGAGCTGTTAAAGTATACGATTAACTTAAATAAGGTTAATTAATTAATTAATTTAATTATTTATTTGTTAGATATAGGTACATGAACATACAATATATCTGCATTTTGGTTCTTTAGGAATAGCCTGTGTTAAGCCGAAATACATGTACTTACATACTACATACGTATTGTACAACAAGTAATGTAAAGTTTACAGTAAAGTAACGTTAAGATTCGGAGAGGAACCAGAGAAGAAGAAATTGGTATCCATGAAAATGTAGATTTGAAAGAAATACACGAGCATAAATTATTAAACATTACGCATACATCAAAAGGAAAAACTAGCGATAAATTTCGTCAACACATAACCTATAAAATATTATTTTCCGACTTCAAATACTGTTCACTGACGTATAAAAACGTCATAGTGTCGAAAATACGCGATGGTGCCGTGCGAAAAATTACTGATATCATTATTTATAAAAAAATGCTATAAAACAGTCAGTTGTGTATGTATTTCAAATGTAAATAAAGGTTATAGTTATGAATGGATGATAAAATCTAAGTCATACGTCACCTTGTTAAACACGTGTTTTATAAATACAAAACGCTAAATTAGAGGCAACATTAACACCTCCACTGGATTCTGGATAAATCCTTAATGTCCTTAATAAATCTGTCAGATATATCCATCCAATAATATAATTTTAACCAGATGCCTGGCATTTATAAAATATGTACAACCCAAATAGGGATCCAAAATAAATGAACTGAGAAAATACTTAATGGAAAGATATTTGCGTTAGAGATTAGTTAAACATATTTCCTGGTTTGTTTCCTTTTAACATGCTTCTTACCTATTATTTTTTGACATCTCATCAAAGATGAAGAAGAATATGGAAGTCTGGGCATATTCTTCTTCATCTTTGATGAGATGTCAAAAAATAATATGAAAATAACTCCTGTAATTGGAGATAATCCAGATTTTGTGAACAAGTATTTGGACACACTCAAAACGTTGTAAATAAATTATCTGGTCCAATTATAAGCTTAATAATAAAAATGAAAATGGTATTTTCTGGCGTTTCTCATGTGTGTGATTATAATCCAGGATTCGGATCTCACATACTAATATAAGAGTTTCTGCTTAATAAAAAGCTTCTTTACATCTCACCAATAGATGTCTCTATTGAGGTTCTAGTGATTCAAGAACAAGGTTTCTAAACTGGTTCATATATATATATATATAGAACTTCCAAGAATTTGAGTAGTGTGGTTGTCAATAATGGGTAGAATTGGTGAATGTTACACGTGTGTAAAGTGATCACTTAAACCAGCCTATGACGGTCGTCAGCCCCGTAAATGCCCAGACTTCCATATTCTTCTTCATCTTTGATGAGATGTCAAAAAATAATATGAAAATAACTCCTGTAATTGGAGATAATCCAGATTTTGTGAACAAGTATTTGGACACACTCAAAATGTTACTTCTTACCTTGTTTTTTTTTTTTAAATATGCATAAAGTAAATACTTTACCCGTTTATTGTTTTGTATTTTATATTTTGCCTTGCGTTAGTTTTGTTTATTTTTTATCATTTTTTTAAACTTTCTTATTTATGTTTCAGTCCTGTTAACCTTAATCCCATGTCATCTGGAATATTATATATGTGTATGACTAATGTTTGTTGTATTTTATAAATAAATAAATAAATTTGAATGAGGTAAGAAAAAAAGGAAACAGGAAATAAAAAGGTTAAAAAAATATCATTAAACATAATAAAACAAGTATGCAGTATTTTACACTTTAATTTAATTTGACTAGTGACCAAATAAAGAGTTTGCGCATTCGTGGAAACCCGGGTGTAACATACATCAATAGTAAGATACAATAAAATTGAAATAGTGTATTGAATATTGAATATATATATATTTTTTTTTTTGTTTTTTTTTTTCTCTATCCTCACTAGGTATTTGGAGATACCTGTTCTGAGTAGGCAGGGTATTCTTATTCCTTTTATAATATAATACAGCTTTATATATATTTTTAAAATCTAAAGGAGTAACATTACAGAATTAGAAAATAGGATTAGAAAATAGGACTATACAATTATAAAACACTGAGACTGACACATAGATCAATCACACACAAACTCTCATTTGCTGCTCCAACTGTGATCTTCCAATTTTTAGGAGCCATTCCTTTGTGTGCATCTTGAATCCATTTCCAACTGAGCACAATACTTCTTGTGGGAGCATATTATAAATTTTAGGGCCTTTAAAATTTGAATGTCTTTGGGCAAACGAAGATCTCACACGAGGAACACTTATTTTGCCTTCAGTTCTTGATCTTGTGCCTTTAGAGTGGTAGTAATAGTACGGGTAGGTAATAGTACGGGCACAAAGGATGCAGAGAACCTGATATTATGAACTAGAATCATTCGAGGAAGACAAATGTGTAAGTGCAACATTTTGAGTGTGTTCAAATACTTGTTCACAAATCTGGGCTTTCTCTTTTTGTGAATAAAATAATGGTTCAAATTATACGCTGCAAAAAAATTGAAATAATGATTTCAGGCGTTTTACAGTATGTAATATAAACCAGCTAGGATCTTGGATACATAATCAAAGAATCTAATCTGCTAAAGAAAAGCTTTACTAATTAAACCGTATATGGCTCCTGTAAACTCACACGTACAGTGTCATGAGATTAATGATAAATGAAGAAGTAACAAAATTTTGATTGTCAATCATGGGTAGAATGGTGAACGTTGCACGTGTGTTAAGCGATCATTAAACCAACTTATGACTGGTAATAAGCCCTGTAAATACCCAGACTTTCATATTCATCTTCATCTCTATTAAGATGTCAATAAATATAATGTGTAAGTACATTTATTACTGGATATCTGTCAAAAGTAATAAGCGTTTGGCGAGATTCTCCACAGGATTTTTTGCACTCATCTCGACGTATTGTCCAGAAAAAAAGGTTGACCTTTTTGTCGTGAAATTAGATTCATGGAATTCGTAGTATGATAAAATGGGCGACCGTAGAGAGCGATGCTATGGGGAATTTATGGTAATAATATAAACACTTACCAGAGCTCATGAAGTATGGAATTCTGAATCGTCCGCTGAGAACTCGGTCCCTTAGACTCTGAAGGGTGGATCCGTCGAACGGAAGTGCGCCACAGACAAGAACGTACAACACCACACCCAGGCTCTGCAGAAAAAGCTCATGTTAAAAATATTAACAGAAAAACTTAAACAAACAAAAACCAGTACAGCGAATCAGCTAAACTGGCAGTACACAGGGAAGTCCTGGTATCAACCCGAATGTATGGAAATGAAGCTTTTGTTAGGATAAATGTCTCAAATTCATAGGTGAGCACTGGGAACACTGGGAACATGCAACAAATGTTTTCCTCATAAGATGGATGGGAATGTTAGGGTATTTCTTTTTTTTTTTGATTACCTAACGTCCAAGTGACTCTGAAATCTAGCTACGGCTCATGCAACACCGTTTATCATGTCCCTACTTAGGCTTCAACATTATAAGTTTCATAGCTTATGCCTACTTGTGAGTGGATTTACTCTTTATGTTTAAAGTTACTATAATTTCATGTAATTCATAAGAGGGTATTTCAGGAAATTCGATATTTTATAAGTGAAGAAGAGTTGGTATAAGAAGGGTGAAATTAGACTTAGTGCAGCCGAAATGCGATCCCTCGACAAGATATGTACATATTATATTAGAGTAGTGAAATAAGGAAAGAATGCAAGGCTTCGATAACATAAAGAAATAATGAGTGAAAATAGAAAAGGAAAACAAATTTGAGGCGAATTTAGATGGAAGTAGAAGCAGAGAAAGAGGCAGGAAAATTTGGCGTCATAAATTATTATTTAAAAATATACTTGAATGTGGTCAGGTTAGGAGTCGGAATTTTCGATGGGTAGGTAGTCTGAGAAGATGCATGAATTTGGAAGAGGCAAAAATTGTTTGTAAAGCCAGAGTAATGTGGGGTTCCTTTCTCTCAGCCCACCCCTGCGGGGAAGTGGCATGATGCTTGGTGTGTTGAAAGATAGTATTTTTGCTTACCCAAATGTCGATCTCTGGTCCTGTGTACTTCTTCCCTTCGAAGACTTCAGGAGCGGCGTAAGGAGGCGACCCGCACCAGGTAGCCAGGAGTTCCCCGGCTGCGTAGTAGTTACTGAACCCAAAGTCTGCTATTTTTATATTCATATTTGCATCCAAGAGAAGATTTTCAGCCTGCGGAAAGGAAAAAACTGTTAAAAAAGGATTTCGAATCTTAAGCAGCTTTGTGTAATTTCCCACAAATCTAGCCATACATGCCAGTTTCATACGCAGACTCGTGAGATCAGGCCAAATTATCACGTTGAGTGCGCCGTACGCGCCAGGCGAGTGGATCCTATATTCCCTATGAGCCAAATGGCTTAAAAGCATCATTTCGTAGTTGAAAGTATACCTTTAGAGTTTTGACACAATACATTATGTGAGTGTGTAATGAATATTTAAAAAAATGCCGAAACTAAATTTCATGTTTGAAGGTATAGTTTGAGAATGTAAACTCAGATTTAGTCCCCTCGACTACTCATGTTTATACTGGCTTGTTCAAAGCGAGTATTAACATGAGCCGCGCGTGAATGCTACATACAAAGTGAATAGTGTGTACTAGTATTTTTGAAAAGAAATTTAATATTATTCAATATTTTTAATATAGTTTTAGCGTTTTGAAAATTTTTATTCTGTCAGCATCTCAAAATTGTTCACGATATATTAAACGCAGTGAATGTATTAAGGTTTAGGTTTTTCTGGACTTGCCAAGTCTTTCTCATCGTTTACGTAGGTAATTTTTCCAAACTCTAAGAACAACGCCCTTGCCTTATTTCTAACTGTCAATATTTCTAAGTGTACATCATTGTTATTTCAATTCAAATGTATTTTGTTTGTAAGACCCAAAATCACAAGCAAAGGAGTGGAGGCTTATAAAGAATAAAAATAACTAATGAGTAGACGACTCCCGGGAAGACCACCAAAGAGATGAATGGACAACTGAGAATCGACATCGCAGGAGCGTAATCCCCCTTAAAAACAGGCCACAAGGCCTACACCAAGCAGAAGAAGATGAAGAGTAATTATTAATATTTCGGTAACTCCATTAGGATGGAATCTTTTGCCTTTTTTCGAAATATTTTTTTTTCTAGCTTGAGTTGTTGATGTCAAATACATATACCAGTATCAGCAGCTAAAAATACACAATACGTAATCAAATTCGTGCACTGAATGGTGTGATTAAAAAAAGTGAAATAAGCAACGACTTATTTTAAAGAAGTCGTCATTTAATTCGGTATTTTAATTCGATCGGCCATCACCGGTTGAAAATCACTGACCTTAAGATCTCTGTGTACTATTCTTCTATCGTGGCAGTATTCCACGGCAGATAGGATCTGCCAGAACTTCCGTCTAGCCGCTTGTTCCGCCATCCTTCCGTACCTCGCTATGTAATCTGAAACAATACAAGGACAATCAGATAACAGAAGATTAAACAAAAGAAGAAGAGAGAAGGGAGACAAAGTAATCCTAAAAACAAAAGATTTAGGAAACGCAAGTTAGATATTTCACATACTTGAAGAATTAGCATAATCCCAATAGGAAAGAATACAAGGCTGAGATAAGCATTATCGATAAAATTATAAAAAGGCGTGTTGAGATGACTTTGGCATGTGAATCGAATGACTGAAGAAAGAATAGCGAATGTGGTTGGTGATAGAACCAGAGGAAAACAGTGAAAAATTTAGCCTGATCAAGTATTTCAAATACTTGAAAGTGGTCAGGTTTTTACACGAAAAAGATGGAAGTCTGAGTATGGATTTCCAATAATGGGTAGAATGGCGAACGTTACACAAGTGTATGGTATAAAATGATCAATTGATGCAGCTAATTGTCAGGTGACAAAACTGTAGACTTCCATATCATTTTTTTACTCATAAAAAAAGTTAAATTAATTTGAGCATTAAATTTTTACATTTCTACTTTAAGTTTTACTTAGTAAATATCAATATTTCTTAAAATCTATTGTGACACTTGTTTCGATGCATTCCGCATCATTTTCAAACACCGTATGTGTTTGTTTTACAAACACCGTATTTACGGTATTTGAAAATGATGCGGAATGCATCGAAATACGTGTCGCTATAGATTTTAAGAAATAGTGGTATTTACTAAGTAAAACTTAAATTAAAAATGGTTAGATTTTATCACAATATGACTGCCGAATCAATTAATGAAATAATAAAATTAATATGTAAGAATATTAATATCTTGTGTTTTTTTTTATACCTGGTTAGTAAAATATTTGGTTCACAAATATTTTTAGTTCTGTTAGAATTGTTTGGTACTGCATTTTGTTTTGTAAAATTATTCTGGAATCTCAAAGATGAACTTTTGTTTTCATTAAAATACTTATCACGCTTTAATTGTTGAAGAGTAACTATAAATGCTTAAAAATAAAATAAAAAAATCGCATGTTACCATCGAAAAATTCTAACCCTTCTAACAATGTTGGGGTCGGATAAGCAGCTGAATTGTTTTGAATTCTATGAATACATAAAGTTAGTTTCCTTTTAGAAATACTGCCTGAAGGGAGAATTTACTCACCGCCTACCTTTCACATAGTTACGCTGTTGGAGAAGCCCCAATCTCGTGACACTTTCCATTTTGACTCGAACAGAGCTTTGTAAATAGTTTCTGGCAAATATTGAAATTCTCTTCTTATTTGTATTGTAGTTATAACATACAATGTGTACAGAAAAATGTTAAATTGATGTTTAAAACATGTTTATATTCATGGTTTTATACAAGGCTTTTTTTAAACAAAAAAGGTCCTAAGAAGCTATGAATTAAAAAAATATTCAAATATCATTGAAATTTTCCAAAAAAAACACATTTAATGGATAAAAAAAGCCCTAGTTATATGTATAAACATATGTGTGAAATCAGTAAAAAATCTTGAGTATGTAAAGTTAACTCAAACATTTTTGAACGTATTTGCGTTCTTATGTGTGTATATATCAAGGAGACAAAAAGTAATGAATATAAAAGTTATAGACTTTGAATTCAAGGGTAGATTAAGAAAAATAGAAGGCCAAAAAACAGAATATTACTACAGTTTAAAATAAATTTTCCGAAGGATTCTTGGGAGACCATAAACTGAAAGAGGTGCGGGTATTAATATTGATACAGGCTTATTTGAAGAATACTTATTGGCTTTTTAAGTTAAAAAAGCAGACCTTTCATGGAAAATGTTTAAGATTTTCTTTCAGTTATTTTTATTTTAATATGAAAGTTTAATTTTAAAATAAATTATTCATTTTATGCTGGTCAAAAGAGCAAAAGAGCTATTTCGCAATAACTGATTGATATGATTTCGAGTTGATGATTGATATTTTATGGAATTAATAAATTAAACTGTATTTTTTATAATAAATTCGGGTATTATGAAGATAAGTTCTAGGCTAGTAAAAAGCTCGCAGAAAATACAGACAAAAATACTAAAAATTTAAAATCAACATGCCAGAATACATTACAAACTATCTAATCAACATGTTGGAATCATCATCAAATTTTACGAATTTGACAAACTTAACGTCAATTTTCATGATAAGCGCTTTTATCAAATAAATAATTCCATAAATCAGTATAAATAAATGAGAAAAAGCCTTAATTGAACGATTCATAAACATAAGCAAATTCGATATTTTGTTGAAGAAAAATCAATTTAAATCAATACAGATGTAAAAATGTGTTTCAATCCGACATCCAATGGTCAAGATAATGTTTAGATAATTGTTCAAAGACATTGAGACAAAAACCACTTACTTCGAAAAAACATTTTTTTACACAAGACAGCAAAAACTAAATGTATTTGTACAAAACGAAGCATATTTTTTACATTTCGTCCGAATAACAAACGGTTTGTTAAAAATATTTTTCAAAGAATCTAAAAATGAAAATTAATAAGAATAATATTGGACCAACGTTATTTTTGACCCTAAGTCTTCAAATTCCCACAGTTAAATAATCGATTTATGTAAATTATTTGAATGGTGCGAACAGACACGAAAATACGACTGAAATTTCCATAAACGGAACATGAAACAAATCAAAATTCCATAATGCCATTCCGAGTCAAAATGTTTGCACAGCTTCGGACTGATTAAACTTTCATCTGATACGGGACGTAGTTTCCTTTATGCAAAGTGTACCCACACCGAAATAAACCAAATTTGGACTCATTGGAGGGGAACGAATTTAAACAATCAATCATTTAAACCGCCAGTACAGACGTCATTGTGACGTCAGCAAAAGCTGGCGTTTGGTACACTACGTCACTAGACTATAACCACGTGTGGGTCGAACAGTTTAAAAATGTAATTACGAGTATGTAGGGTGACACGTACCTTCCTTGGCACTGCCCAATTATTGTCACCACTGATTTCATATGCACGAACCGCCACCACGTTATGCGTTATGGCAGTCGATGTATGTATATAAATTTTACGTTTTAAAATTAAATTTAATCCTGGACTGTCCCTTATAGACAAAATAAATAAATAAATGTTTTTTTTGCATTTCACAATATAATACAATTACAATCACAATTTTTTATTATTATATTATATTAAGAATAAAAAAGATTCCTCAAATGCATGGCCTGTGTGTGGGTATAAATTTTTTAAGGTTATAATAAAGGGTACTGGAAAGAATACAACAGATATCAAAAATATAAATAGATTAAAATTACTTATATAATCCATAAAAAAAAATTAACAGACAACAAAAAATAAAAAAATAAAAAAAAATAACAAAAAGTATCTACTTTACGAGTTCAAAGATTAAAAGAAGAAGCTGCTTAGTTCACCCATTCGTGAGAGCCTGGGTGTAACAGACATCAATAGTAAGGTAGAGTAAAAGCAATTGAGATGGTATGGGCACAAAGGACGTAGAGAACCTGATCATATTGTGAACCAAGTGATTGCCATCGATCTTCCTCAAAAAAAGATCTAGAGGAAGACCAAAAAATATCATGGATGCTACAGAAAGACAGCATGATTCGATGACATGGCCTAGGTGACGTTATCCATGATAGAAGGACCTACAAGGACAAGAAGAGGTGATCCTAACAGTCTACAAGGACGATAGGTTGGAATGGAGCCAGGAAGATGAAGAATTTAAACATATTTTGTTTGGGACGTTTTTAACTGAACACGAAAATTATAAATAACTCTACACAGCTATATGTTTAACCAAAACAAAAATATTATTGCAGTTACCGCAAATAAATCACACAATACTTGATAACGGTTTCAATAAAATGACAAAAAAAAATTAAATTCACTATCGTAAAATGCATTTGCGGTTAACATATATAATTTAAAACAAACATATCGCTCACTCCTTTCAATAACGTCATATATCAAAAAAATTGATTTTTCAGGAGATCGTTTTTAATGTTTAAAAATATAATAAAATGTATTAAAAATAAATATCAAGCCACTTATTAAACTTTTTACTGTGCAACAGATCTTTTTAGGTAAAACCTGAATTTTTTTCTCCATTTGAAAAATATTTATTATATAAAAAAAAATATAAAATACAGTGGTACCTCGACATACGAGTTTAATTCGTTCCGCAACCTTGCTCGTATCTTGAATTACTCATATCTCAAAGCAAATTTCCCCATACAAAACAATTGAACTACCATTAATCCGTTCCAACCTCCAAAATGTCACCCCCAGTTATTTTTGTTACGTGGTTTTGAATAATAAAAACGTATTTATAAATATCAAATATTTATTGCACAAAAACAAAAAAGAGAATGTAAAGAAATAAATTAGATATCCTCACTGGTCTTTGCCTTTTTCGCTACATTTTTCTCGCTTTCACCTGTAGGCCGTTTAGAAAAAAACATGTCCAAGGAGGTTTGTTTCTTCCTCCCTCTCAGAATGTTCCGAAAATGAGTTAGGCAAGTGTCATTAAAAAGGTCAGATGCACGACGTGTTGCAACTTTTTCTGGGTGTTTTTTTTCCACGAACTGTGAAACTCTCTCCCACATTCCTAAGATCTCCTTTATCTCACTTGTAGAAATAACCTCCTCCTCTGACTCCTCAAAACCAATTTCTTGCATAACCTCAGTATGCTGCTGTGACTGTAACTCTTGTATCTCCTCAGTCGTCAGTTCCTGGGTGTGCTCCTCGATGAGCTCGTTCACGTCTCTCTCTTCCACCTCTAGACCCTGCTAACTGATCGTGATGGCGCGACTGCGTGTTACTACCGAACTGAACTCGTATCTCGAATTTCGCTCGTAACTAAAAGCAAAAAATCACTTGCTCGTCGGCTCGTATCTCGAAAAACTCGTATGTTGGGGCACTCGTATGTCGAGGTACCACTGTAATACCTTTTCTTCAAAATGAAAAAAACAACACTTTTTGCCCTGTAGCGAGTAAATATTAAGTTAAAAATATGCCGCTTTTGCTGGGATATAGTACATTTTTTGGGCATTCCGAAAACATGCACAACTGAAAATTGACGATTTTTGATATATGACGTTATTGAAAGGAGTGAGCGATATATCATAGAACAAACCAAGATATCAATAATTTTATTGTTACTATTTAAAGCATTTACTTTGTGGTTTGTAATTTTTAGTTTTTTTGAATTAAAATGTTGGCAATGTAAGTGTATAACCAATCGCCTAGTATTTTGAAATTTTCGTCTTATTTATAAAACCATATAAAAGAAAACTGTTTATGACATATGTACAATCAAATACGACATGGCCGAATAATGCGATCTATTTCAGTTCTACCCAACTCCATTATATATCGATGATTAGCTCTTTTATACTTTATATATATTTTAGATACGTAATTTAATGACTTTATGGATAATAAAAGCAAAATAATCAAAGTCCTTTTAACCAAATGGGGTATGTGTTCAGTTTTCATTCATGTGCTTCTGTGTTTTTCTGTGTTTGATCTTAAAAATCTATGTAAGTTTCCACAAAGTGCGATAATTTTGAATTGCATTTTTTTGACATCTCAACATAAATAAAGAAGAATATAGAAGTCTGGGCATTCACAGGGCTTACGACCATCATAGGCTAGTTTAAGTGTAACATTCACCATGTACCCATGATTGACAACCACATTATTCAAATTTTTGAAACTTCTGGATATATTGATCAAACTCGGAACGCAGTGCTTGACTCCACTAAGACTTCACTATAGACATCTATGGTGGGATGAGGGAGGCTTTTTATTGAGCGGAAACTTTTTCATTTGTATGTGAGGTCCGAATCCTGGATTACATTCACATAATTGAGAAACGCCAGAAAATATCATTTTTCATTTTTTTAATTTAAGCCTAATTGACTAGTTAATTTATTTACAAAATTACAACATTTTGAGAGTTGAATCCACTCAAAATGTTGTAAATGTGGAGGTCCTCACCAAAACGTTACATTTCTATTATAACTAACTAACTAACTAACCATCACGCCGCTTCCCCGCAGGGGTCGGCAGAGAGAATAGAGCGCCACACCACTCTGTCCTTGCAAACATTCTTCGCCTCTTCCACGTTCATGCATCTCCTCATACATACCCGCCGATTGTTACGACTCCTAACCTGACCACTTTCAAGTATTTGGCATACCTGATCGTGCCATGTTTTTCTCGGTCTTCCTCTGCTTCTTTTCCCGCTAACATTCGCCTCATAAATTTGTTTTACCGTTCTTTCCTCACTCATTCGTTCCACATGTCCAAACCATCTCAACACACCTTTCTTAATTTTATCGATAATGCTTATCTCAGCTTTGCATTCCTTCCTTATTTCACTATTCGCACATCTATCATACATCGTTTTGTCGCACATTCTTCTGAGAGATCGCATTTCGACTGCATTCAGTCTACTTTCATCCTTCTTTTGCCAACTCCACGTTTTGGTGTGATTTAATGATTTCATATTGGTTTAACACAGGATTGGTCATGTTTTGTCGCAACTTCAATTAAGATTTCGATAGAATACAGTAAACAGAACAGATTTGCATTTAAAGGATTTTTTGTGCAATATTGGAAATGTAACTTTTTGGTAAGGACCTCCACAAATATGACAATCCATAAAAAGAATCGAATGCGATACAATATATTTTCTTTCAAAGAATTGATCACTTTGGGTACAGACGGATCGCAAATACAACTCTCGAACGTGCATCTATTTTGTCATCTTGACTATTGGCTCACTCGGCGCAAGTAGGCAAACAATTTGCAGGCTACGCCACGAAAGGTACACATCATTTGCACAACACCAACAATACAAGGTTGAATGGTGTATCTCTTTGTATGCGCGATCAGGTCACTAACGGCTATCTGCCTTTGTGTGGAGTATTCTTCTCAGTTTTCAAGATGGCGCCTAGACGTCTGGCGGGAAAATTAGATATTTTACGGCTAAAAGCGCAACCGGCCACGGTATTGTATTAGGCGAGGTAGACTTAACGATATATTAAGATCGAGACGCTTGAAATTTTTAGAATTCAATAAAGTACATACCAATTTTCCAGTTACAAAAAAAAGTAAACCTTTTTTAAATTTAATATTTACCTTTTACTTTAACTTTGAATACCATTCAATAAGAAATCTAAAAAAATTAATCCAATAATATAAATTAGAAAAACCTTAATTATATCTCTTGAGTATTTCAATATTTAACTATGAGTATTACAATGTTTTAGAATTAGTACATAAACCCTGATGATGACAAGGTTCTTGTTGAAACCGGTTGGAAAAAGTGTACCAATAAATAGTGGTTAAAACAAAGTCGTTTTAACTATATAATAACACTTTTTTGTATAAATGTCAGACCGTTACAGTTTCATTGTAATGACCTGATGATGGAATGATTATTCCGAAACCGATAGTCACAAATTAGTGTTTATCAAAGTGGTATTACGCAAAGTGAACGATAAATGATAAGGAGAGTTTTCAAAAAATATTCGTTTAAATATTAGAAAAACCTTAATAAATCTCTTGTCTGGAGCATACTGTTATATGGAAGCGAAACGTGAACTATCGGGCAGGCAGAACGGGGGTGCTGGGAGACGTTTGAGATGTGGTGCTACAGGCGCATGTTGGGGATTCATCGGTCAGAACATGTAGGAAACAACGAGGTATCAAGCAGGGCTGGTGAGTCTAGATGCTTACTAAATAAAGTAGCACAACAGCGAGCCAAATGGATAGACCATAATATAAGACATCCAGGCCTGCTGATGTTCGAAGGCACAACTACAGAGAACGACCCGATTAACCTACATGGACCAAATTATCTCCAAAATGCGTTAAAGCGGATAAGCAGAGTTGAAGGGACGAGCGTAGGATAGAGGCGGATGGAGACTGACCATAAAAGAAGCAAACCAATCAACACAAAGATTGTATCCTACAAATAAGACCCTTAAAACATTTTAAGACGAATATACAATAACTCTGATATCTATGTAGAAAGAAGGTATTTTGATTCCCTATAAAGAATGCATTATTTTATTCAAATAAATAAAGAAAATAAAACTATGGAGACACGTTTCAATTGAACCGTTAAATTAATAATACAACATTTTAAGTCAGTCCAAGTACTTGTTCACAAATCTGGATTATCTCCAATTATAGGAGTTATTATTCATATTATTTTTTACCATCTCAACATAGATGAAGAAGAATATGGAAATCTGGGCATTTACGGACCTCACATACAAATAAAAGAGTTTCTGCTCAATAAAAAAGCTTCATCTCACGAATGTTGTCTCGAGTGAAATTTTTAGTGATTCAAGTACAAAGTTTCGAAATTGGATCAAATATATATATAGAACTTCCAAGAATATGAGTAGTGTGGTTATCAATCGTGGGTAGAATTGGTGAATGTTACACGTGTGTAAAGTGATAACTTAAACCAGCTATGACGGTCGTAAGCCCTGTAAATGTCCAGACTTCCATATTCTTCTTTAGCTTTGTTGAGATGTAAAAAATAATATATTTTATCACGCATTTAAATCAGGGATCGCACACAGTAAATACGTTGCGATTATTGGATAACTATAAATCCAGGCTGTTCTGTGAAATCGTGTTGTAGCGCGGAAATATATTCATTGGAAAGGAAGGAATAGGAGTAGAGCTGTATCGAGACGTAATCGACAATGCATTCTTCATTTCGGTTACACAAACTGAATACAGAATGACTCTTACTAACTCATGCCAATATCGGAGACTATTCCTGAACTCAGCAAACAACGGAACGTAAATTTACAAAAACAGAAATATTGTACATATAAGCTAATTATAAGCAATAAAAATAAGAAAAAATCGAAATAAAATTGTACCAATTTCATTTTTTTTATTTAATGTATTTATTTTTGAGACAAGGTAGAAAATTATGTAATTCATTTTTTTTTGCGAAAATGGACTCGCAATATTTGATCCGAATATTTTTAGATTCTGTTGTACCTTATAAAAGTACACGTCATTCAGCTTGTATTAATTCTTACTTTCTTTATACAGTTTAGAAAAAAAAACTGCATTTTTCATTACAATTTCTTGATTTGTATGGTATGAAAAATAATTTAATAAAATTTAATGGAATATCCATATTGAATAAACCGCTAAAAATTTATTTAAAAAAAAATGTGCAGTAACTAACTTACCATGACGCCGCTTTCCAAGGGGGTAGGCAGAGAGACCAATCTGTCTTTGCCAACAATCTTCGCATCTTCCACATTCAAGCATCTCCTCATACATCATTCTGACTCCTGACGTGACCATTTTCAAGTATTTGAAATACTTGATCATGCCATGTTTTCTTCGGTCTTCTTAAGCTTCTATTACCAATCAAATTCGCCACACAAATTTGTTTTACCATTCTTTTTTACTCATTCGATTCATATGCCCAAATTATCTCAACACACCTTTCATTATTTTATTGATAACGCACTCAACCCTTCGCATTATTTCCTTATTTCACTATTCGAACTTCTATCATACATCGTTTTGCCGCACATTCGTCTGAGTAATCACATTTCGACGGCATTCAGTCTACTTCTATACCACTTTTGTCAACTCTATGCTTCACTTCCACATTAAATATATACATGAAGAAATTATCTTCGGCCATATTTCGATCACTCGAGAATTGGTGCTTTTGCGATATTTACGGTATGTTATATTTCACGAGTGAAAAAATTCCGAACACGTCTGCGGCTACCCCTTTTGTGGCAAGGTTTGCAAAGAGAAAACAGCTGAATTTAGAAAAGGAGCATTATCGAGGAAGTTTGAGGGATATAATATAAAATAATACTTATCTCATTTTTTTCAGGAAGGCGCAAAGAGGTTGAAATTATCAAATAATTATTTTAGCTTAGATGAAAGATACAAACGTCCGCCTCCATAGTGTAATGGTCAGCACGCTCGACTACCGTTCTGAAAGTCCGTTCGGGTTCGATTCCCTGGGGGGGGGGGTTAAATAAATATATGTAAGTGATATTTTCACTCTAATATTTGCTTAATATTACACTGGACTGGTACCCGAAGCGCAGGGCTGATCACCTTTCCTTCATGTGTTAAAGATCAAGATAACACTGTGTTATTTGATGCAGTGCCTTATGCACCATTCAGGTGCGGATAAAGGTTTGAAGAAGATGAAAGATATCGATAGTTTAAGGAATAATTAAAGGGCATGAATTTGTTCATTGTTTTCACAATATTTGAGAAATTATGAGTTTCAGAATTTTTTTAATTATGTTTTCAGGCGTCTCCTAGTATGTAAATGAATTTGGGAAGAATGTCACAAACATTTAAAGGTCAATGGTAAATAATAAAAAAATCTGGCTCAACTCAACCATAGACGGTATCGAGAAATCGAGTCTGAAATAGGTTTGTGAATATAATCTAGGATTCAGACTTTGCATACAAATAAAAAGAGTCTCTGCCTAATAAAAACCTTCTCAATCAAACAAAGATGGCTGCTGAGAACTCACGTGTACTGTATTGTGAGGTTGATCAATATATCTAGGAGTTTCGAAAATTTGTGTAGTGTGGGTGTCAATCTTGGGTAAAATGGTGAATGTTGTACGTGTGTAAAGTGATCACTTAACCAGGCTAAAGCAGGCCATAAGCCCTGTCAATACCCAGACTTCTTTTTTCTTCATCTTTGGTGAGACGGCAAAATATATTATATGTTTGACATCTCAACATAGATGAAGAAGAATATGGAAATCTGGACATTTACAGGGTTTACGACCGTCATAGGCTTGGTTAAGTGCTTACTTTACACAAATGTAACATTCACCAATTCGACCCACGATTGACAACCACACTACTCAATTTTTGGTAACTTCTAGATAAATTTATCAAACGTTCACAACAGCCATCTATGTTGGATTATTCTTTCATTCAAACCCTTCTCCGCACCCAATGGTGCATAGGGCACGGCATCATCTAAACGGAGTGTCCAGGGTAATATTGAATAAATATTACAGTGAAAAAATCACTTCAATTTATTTGACCCCCCCTGGGAATCGAGCCCGGGACCTCCAGAATGGAAGCCGAGTGTGATGTTGGATTTTATTCACATATTATTATAATCCTTTATTATATTTTCATTCATGAGGAATGCTAGAATATATATATATATTTTTATATATTTATTTATTAAGTTTATAATATTTAAATGCTCTGACTTCCATATTCTTCTTCATCTATGTTGAGATGACAAAATGTCATATCATTTAATTTGTTTTCTTCATCATTTGCGTATTTTTAATATTATTTTTATTTGCGTAAGTTCGACCTCTGAAAATAGTCGAATTAAATAATTCAACGTCAAATATCGTATGACGAACGCACCTGTCGCTTTTCATGACGACATAAATATTCATGTGCTTATCAACATCCCCATCCGTTCCTCTGACGTCATCGCAGCAACCCCTACGGACGGGCTGTCGCGTCAGCCATTCGTACCAACCCTAAACAAATACTGAAAAAAAAAATAACATTATATTTTTTTAATGTTTGTTGATGAACGGTTAGTAATTGATGTCGTACTGGAAATCCCAGGCTCGAGTCCCAGAGAGTTCAGAATAAATATTGATTTATTCTCTCTTTTTGTTCAAAATCACCCTGCACTCGTACAAGAAGCGAAGGACTGATCACCTACCCTTAGTGGATGGATTTTTAATGGATTTTCGTATGTAAATTTAATCCATTTTAATAAAAAAACGTCCTTTACAAATCAATAAAAATCCTTTATAAAAATCAATATAAATCTTACATAAACAAAATCCTATTAAAATCATTAAAATCAATGAAAAAATGTTATATGAATTATTTATTAAAAAACCTTTTCTAAAATTAAATTATACTTAAAACCCTTACCATTACTTATGTGCAATTATTATTGTAATACACTACTTAAATTCATACAATTTAAAATTAATTTTGTCAGTTTTTTTTATAAAATCATGAATTTTTACCCCCAGCCTTGTTGTGTATATAACATGGTCTTGCCTCCCAACAGTTTAATGATGTCGGTAACGACGAAACCCGGTCGAATAAAATAAATGTAAGAAAAAATTATACTTGTTATTTTATTGCATGTACCTATCTTTACCAAAATAATTCATATTATTCTGCATAATCCTTTTAACGCAGCGTAATTTTCAATCAGGATAACACTCGATAAAATAATTGCGTAATGAATTACCTTTAGCGAAATTTGGTGTACATTAGAGTCAGAATGAAAGAATTCTGAACATAAAAATGTGAATGGAATGAAAATCAATAATAAAGCGAGATATTATTGAATAAGGCTGACGTTATCAACAATAATCTATTAAATACAGTTCCAGCAACAAATTTCAGTGCAAAACTTATATCTAGGATAAACAAAATGGCAGAGACAACACCCTTCATTAAAGCATCCAAAAGATTCTGTGTACGTGTCCGGGTGATAGAGGGAAAGGGAGATACGTCAAGGCCTCTCTTTATACGTCTCATGACGTCACCACTACGGGGGGTTGGAACGGCTGTTACGATTTCGGTTAGGTCGGGGGTTTCGGGAGGAAATGTGAGGTCTCTGTTTAAATGCGGAGAGGAATCCTTCACAGGGACATTCGAAAAGATATTTAAATGGTGAATTAATTTGGTCTTTTAACTCTCCTCTATATCAAGCCCTCATGGTGCCACCAAATTGTTTAAAAACAACTTCTTCGAACCCTTGTCCGCACCCCAATAGTGCATAGGGCACTGCATCGTACAGAAGCAGTGTTATCTTGATCGTTAAATACACGAAGGAAAGGTGATCAGCCTTCCGCTTCAGGTACCAGTCCGGGGTCATATTAAATAAATATTAGACTGAAAAATCACTAATATTCATTTTTACCCTCTTGAGAATCAAACCCGGGACCTCCAGCATGGTAGCCTAGCGCGCTAACCATTACACTATGGAGGCGGACGAAAAACTAGTTTTAAAAATTTCATTAAAAACACTTAAAACACACTAGTCTTAAAAATTGTTCTTCTTTTTCTTCCTTCTTATGGATCCGAGGATTTATATGTTCCACGATCCGTCTCTTGTGACGTGGACTGCTAGCTGTCACACCATCGCTTTTGGTCCCCGTATGGGTTATCTTGAAGAGCAATTCGGGCCAGTCTATTTTCTTGCATTCTATTGACATGGGCATTTCAGAATCGTCTTCGCTGTCTTCCCCATATGACTATATCCTCCGTACTTCACATTTTCCAAAATTCCGTGTTCCATATTCAGTCTCTTAACGTGTTTCCGGTAATGCACCTCACTGTCTTTATTTCCGAATTTCTTAGAAGATATTTAGTTTCCGCTGTGTCTGCTCTGGTCTCTATCCCATACGTGGCAATCGGTCTTACACGTGTCTTATATATTTTTATTTTGCTCTCAATATTCACGTGTTTATTCTTCCTGGTTTTTTCTCTTAGGCATCCCAATATTAGAGCCGCCTTATTGACCTATCTTAGAGTCTAATCATAGAGGTTGCTAATGCTATTAATGTCTATTCCCAGATACTTGAACTGTATTACCTGCTTAATTTGATTTTCCACACCTTGTTTACATCTTACCGTGTTTCTACTTATTCTAAGACTTTTTGTTTTCTCTGTGGATATCATCATATTAAATTATATATTACTGACGTATGTTAGATGCATGTGACCAACTCGCAACTGCGTTCACACAAGTTTTATAGCTAAAAAAGACATATTGTCCGATCGCCGTCGATATTACCTACGCCACAGCACCGTTTTATTGAAACGACGAGTATTTATTACAGTCATTTTAAAATGGTCATAAAAAAGGATCTAAAGCCAGATTTCTATCGGAAAGCCACATCCTTCTCACCCTTTACGAGTTTAGGGGTGGTTCGGGATTCACTATGAAGCTCAAAGGCTGTATCAGAATGGGAGCTTATTTGCTTTAGTTTCGTAAGCGCACTCACCTATAAAAAACGCTACCTTAACGATATTCTCCGTGCAAGAGAGAATCGTTTTATTGAGTCTTAAATGTTATACTACTGATTTTTCACTTCGAATTTGACGTTTTACAAACCAAATAAGACGCCTCACAAATCGAATAGGACGTTTATCAAATCAAAATGGTCGTTTTAAAAAACAAATGGACGTTATGTATTTAAAAAAAAATGTTTTTTAAAAACAAGAGATTCAAAACTAAGACATGAGTTAATTTGTTCAAAAGATCCCCTTATAAAAATAAACGTTTAGTAAAATTATTATTTTAGTTAAAAGATAATATTTATTTTTATAAAAGTTTCAAAAAATTGAGTAGTGAAGTTTTAAATCATGGGTTGAATGGTGAATATTTACACTGTATAAAGTGATAATTTGATTCAGCCTGTGATGGATCGTAAGCCTGTAAATACCCAGACTTCCATATTTTTCTTCATCCGTATAACCTTGGTAAAAAAATGATTAATTAAGGGTATGAAAACACCAATTTACATTTTTTTTAATTCAGGAAATTCATTCATACACCGGACTACTCATTGGACAAATGTCGATGACCGCCACCAGGGCACCGTTACATAAGGCACACTTAAACATTATTGTCAGGGTATTTGTTTCGTACCTTTTTTTTAACGTTCATGATCATTTTCTGATCAAGTGGCTGCTAAGAGCATATCGCGCACGTCTTTCAACAACGTCATATAATATATCAAAAATCGTCATTTTGCAGTTGTGCATGTTTTCGGAATGTCCAGAAAATACACTATATCCCAGCAAAAGCGGCATATTTTTAACATAATATTTACGCGCTACAGGGCAGAAAGTGTTGTTTTTGCATTTTGAAGAAAAGGTATTGTTTAATTATTTTTTTTAAATATATTAAATATTTTTCAAATGGAGACAAAACCTTCAGGTTTTACCAAAAAGGTCTGTTGCACAGTAAAAAGTTCAATAAACGGCTTGATATTTATTTTAAATACATTGTATTATATTTTTTAACTTTAAAAACGTTCTCCTGAAAAATCAAGTTTTTTGATATATGACGTTGTTGAAAGGAGTGAGCGATATGTAAGTCAGCCTTTAGAAAGCGCCGCAATCTGACAACCCATGGCAACACATGCATGGGTGCCCCGAGTGCTCATTCGGTATTACCAACCCCGTAATAGAGGGTAGAGAAACCACCCTAATTACTCCGTTCTACGTCACAGTCGCCTTCTGACGCAAAGCAAGAAGCCGAATTGCGTCAAAGAAAAATGATTTGCGCGGATGTTTTTCAAAATAACTACTGTTTTATTTTGATTTGATTAAATCGTAGGGTTGATCTCTATCGCAAATGGTTTTCAGCAATCTTTATTTATTTATTAATAGATGTCCTAACATAAACGAAGCATCTGATAAAGGAGGTGAAATTTTAAGTATCCGGGGGCTAACGACGTCGTTATTTATAAACATATATATATATATATATATATATATATATATATATATATATATATATATATATATATATATATATATATATATATATATATATATATATATATATATATATATATATATATATATATATATATATATTTATATATATTTATATATATATATATATATAAATATATATATTTATATATATAAATATATATATATATATATATATATATATATATATATATATATATATATATATATATATATATATATATATATATATATATATATATATATATATATATATATATATATATATATATTTATATATATATATATATATATATATATATATATATATATATATATATATATATATATATATATATATATATATATATATATATATATATATATATATATATATACATATATATATATATATATATATATATATATATATATATATATATATATATATATATATATATATATATATATATATGTATATATAATATGAATCGGGTCACAGAATTCAAGAACATTTAACAGATTTTTTTTATTATTATTAACAAGTGTTTTTTTTTACTTACCAAATATTTCTCCTTGACTTGCATATTCCGATACGATGTAGATCATGTTTTTAGTCTCCATGACCTGTAAACAATAAATACAAAATAAATTCTAAATATTTGTATAAAAATACTAGATTTCGATTAAATTTACTGACCATATATGTATTTGTATGTATCTTTATTACAAACTTTGAAGCGTGCGAGACTTGTAAAGTATGTATATATGTATATGTATATATATTATTTTACATACAAAAAATTTTAATGAAAAAAATATTATACAGGGTGGGGCGGGGTCACTGCCTTTTTTGAAACTCTCGCCACAAAATAACGGTTACTTCTAGAACGCCTTTTTATAGCGCGTTTGAAGGCACAGGATCTAATTTTTTTCAGGTTAGTTCAGTGGCAATCATGCAAAGGACGAATACGGAGCGCGCGTTTGCCGTGGAGGCCTACTTTTCCTTCATGTTTTGTTTTTTATAAACAAACAAACAAAAAATACGTTTGACTTTCGCCGGCACGTTTCACTTTTATATTTAAACGAACGCTACACAAGATTGAAAACTGAGTCAAAATACCAGGACTTCAATATTCCCTGCTCAAAATCGATGTCTCTGTTCGATAACTAAAATTCATGTATAGTTGCGAGCTGCTTGACATATATAAAATAGAACTAATCGGGGATCCAAAATAAATGATCTGAAAAAATACTTTATGGAAAGATACATACTTATATATGAAGTGATTAGTCATATTTTCCTGTTTTGTTTTTACCTTATGTTTTTATATTTTCTCATTTGTTATAATTTCTTATTTTTTTAATATTTTTTTTAATATTTTCTCATTTGTTTATTTTAAATATGCTTTGCTCATTTATTTCTTTTAAATATGCTTCTTATGCCTATTCATTATACCTGTTTATAACTAACTAACTAACTAACCATCACGCCGCTTCCCCGCAGGGGTAGGCAGAAAGAATAGAGCGCCACACCACTCTGTCGTTGCAAACATTCTTCGCCTCTTCCACGTTCATGCATCTCCTCATACATACTCGCCGATTTTTACGGCTCCTAACCTGACCACTTTCAAGTATTTGGCATACCTGATCGTGCAATGTTTTTCTCGATCTTCCTCTGCTTCTTTTCCCAATAACATTCGCCTCATAAATTTGTTTTACCGTTCTTTCCTCACTCATTCGTTCTACATGTCCGAACCATCTCAACACACCTTTCTTAATTTTATCGATAATGCTTATCTCAGCTTTGCATTCCTTCCTTATTTCACTATTTGCACATCTATCATACATCGTTTTGTCGCACATTCTTCTGAGAGATCGCATTTCGACTGCATTCAGTCTACTTTCATCCTTCTTTTGCCAACTCTATGTTTCACTTCCATACATTAGAGTTGGAACCAGGATACCTGTTTATTGTTTTTATATTTATCCATGTATTAGTTTTGGTTATTTTTTTTAAATTCTTTATTGGAACTTTATTATTTGTGTTCCAGTCTTGTTAACATTAAACCCATGTCCCAAAATGAGAAAAAGAAATTACTCATCGGGAATACTATACACATGACTTTTGTATGTAATATGTTTTGAAAAAGAAAAAATATATAAATACTACACTATACTGTACACAGGACTTACAGTATTAGAAAGGACTCTTTGATATTTTAATGGGTTGACATTCTTTTACCGAAAAGCTTAAAAAAAAATTATACAACATGAATATATTTCTCAAGTTTTTCAAATGGCAAGGAAGACAATAAAAAAGTTGAAAACTCTTCGAGTAAGAGCGAACATTTTGAAAGTTTGATGGGACGGAAAATTACGTCATAAAGTAATAAGAAGGAAAAAATGTCACAAAGAGTAAACGGGGTGGAAAATACCCCATCTTAAAATTAATCGTCTTGCGATAAATTTAAACCTTTTCATAATTTCCTTCACTATTTAGATTGATGGATTTTAGAAGCATCATAAATTTGGTAATTGTCAAAATTAAAAGTTTAACCCTTTCTCATTCGAATTGATTGATCTTCAAAAATTGAGATATCATTTTTAGATAACAAAATATTTATCCTAGACATTGTTTTTTTAAATTTTATTTATTTATTTCATAGATAAATAATTTTTTTATTGTTGATATGTATTACGACTCTTTAGGCATGGCCTGTGTTGAGCTGAAATACTTACATGTTAATACATTTTTTTATTTTAATTATTGAATTATTAGTTTGTTTTATTATTAGATTTTATACATAACATACAATAGATAAAATAACAATTTACAGTATAAAGGTTTTACAATAAAATAATTACACCTGGACTTTAATTAATTCACTTTCTAATTGTTATATTTAAAGAATCAGTATTAAAATAGTGACTTCATTCATTTATTCGTCACTTTTTGGTAATATTTATGCATTTTTAATTTAATTTTTAATTGATAAATATCACTTTTTTTTAAATCTATTCTGACGTGTGTTTTGATGCATTCTGAATTATTTTCAAACATACGCGGTGTTTGAAAAATGCATTGAAACATGAGTTCTCAATAGAGTTTAAGTGGTATTTACCAAATAAAATGTAAATAAAAAAATCGTAAATAACTATTTCAAGGACGCTTCAATAATTTGCAAAAAAGGCAATGATTTATTTTTTCAGTAAAAAAATATGTCATAGGTAAATTAAGATGGTTTTTAGTTTACAATTTAAATTTTTAGTGAATTAAATTTAAATTATTTTTTTAGTGAATGAAGTTAAGTTTGTGTAGGTAGTAAGGTAAGTTAGGTAGTACTTACAAGGGAAGGCAGTAGGGGTAGGTAGTAAGGGAAGCTGGTAGTACTTAGTAGGGTAGGGTAGGTACTGGTTGCGTTTTTATATGTCACGCGGATAAGTTAGGATAGGCACTGCTTTTCTGTCTATATGGAATGCACGCCCCTGTGTACCATTTACAGAACATGGTATACATGTACAAGTAAGTCATTTAGAGTGGACTTAGAGTGGACTCAAAGATCAACACGTAACACGTAACGTATGTATAATGTACACATGTCCAACGACCGCTAAATCGGTATATTAACGATTGAGATTTAAATAAAATTAATTCTTACGATGTGTTATTTTCACAGCTATTGGGTTCAATGTAATTCTTTCCCATATGATATATTTAGTCGAGTTCCAATAGTAACTCTGGTTTTTCTTTTCTGTTAGTACTTACCACACGCGGTTTCTTATGTGCAAATGTAGAATAGAATATAATAGAAGAAGAGGAAGACCTAATATTTTCAAATCATGGTTTTTGAAAGAGATGAATGTAGATCTGAGTGTGAAATATTGGTAAATGGGGAGATTTTGGAACAGGTAGATGATTTCATATATTTGGGTAGTATGTTTTCTAGGGATGGAAAGATTGATAAAGACATAGAAAGGAGAGTGAATGCTGGGAACAGAGTGAATGGTGCACTAAAACCAGTTTTAGCAAATAAAAATCTATCAGCGGAAGCTAAACTGGCAGTACACAATGGAGTTCTGGTTCCAACCCTTATGTATGGAAGCGAAGCATGGAGTTGGCAAAAGAAGGATGAAAGCAGACTGAATGCAGTCGAAATGCGATCGCTCAGACGAATGTGTGGCAAAACGATGTTTGATAGATGTTCGAATGATGAAATAAGGAAAGAATGTAAGGCTGAGATAAGCATTATCGATAAAATTAAGAAAGGTGTGTTGAGATGGTTTGGACATGTGGAGCGTATGAGTGAAGAAAGAACGGTTAAACAAATTTATGAGGCGAATGTAGTTGGAAAAAGAAGCAGAGGACGACCGAGGAAAACTTGGCACAATCAGGTTTGTGAAATACTTGAAAGCGGCCGGGTCAGGAGTCGTAATAATCGTCGGGTATGTATGAGGAGATGCATGAATGTAGAAGAGGCAAAGAATGTTTGCGAAGACCGAGTGGTTTGGCGTTCGATTCTCTCTGCCTACCCCTTCGGGGAAGCGGCGTGTTGGTTAGTTAGTTAGTTTTTTTTTATTCTTAATTTGGGTGGGATAAGGATACCAACCCCTAAATACAAACGTATCATGACGTATCATTTTATTTCATCAAATAATATTTTTCTGTTTTCATTTCTCTGTGACGCTTTATTTATTCATGCTCACGATTTGTTATGTTTGCCGAACGTCGTGAAATATGTACGAGGAATGACGATATTATATTACGAGATCGAGTCAACAAGAAATGTTTGCAGTTAGGTTATGGTAATTTATATATTGAGGCATGTTTACAACATTCTTAATGTTTCCAAATACTTGTTCACAAATCTGGATTATCTCCAATTAGGAGTTATATTTTACATTATTGATCGTCAAAAAACTATTTGGCGTTCACAACATTTTGAGTGTGCCCAAATACTCCTGTACTACAGGAGAAATTTTAACATTTTTGAGATCTCAACAAAGATGTTGTAGAATATAAAAGTCTGATGTTTACAGGGCTTATGACTTGCCATAGGCTGGCTAAACTAGGAGTTCCAAAAATTTGTGTGGTATAATTCGCTCACTCCTTTCAACAACGTCATATATCAAAAAAGTTGATTTTTCAGTAGATCGTTTTTAATGTTAAAAAATACAATAAAATGTATTAAAAATAAATATCAAGCTACTTATTGAACTTTTTACTGTGTAACAGATCTTTTAAGGTAAAAACTGACTCTTTTTCTCCATTTGAAAAAAAATGGATATTAAAAAAATACTTAAACAATACATTTTCTTCAAAGTGCAAAAACAACACTTTCTGCCCTGTAGCGGGTAAATATTAAGTTTAAATATGCCGCTTTTGCTAGGATATAGTACATTTTCTGAGCATTCCGAAAACACGCGCAACTGATAATTGACGAATTTTGATATATGACGTTGTTAAAGGAGTGAGCGAATTGTCAATCATGGGTAGAATGGTGAATGTTGGACGTGTGTAAAATGATCACTCAACCTGCCTATGACAGGTCATAAGCCCTGTAAATACCCAGACTTCCATATTCTTCTTCATCTGTGTTAAGATGTCAAAAATGTAATATACAAAGTGACTACGTAATACCATCTGTGTCGATTGTTTTCTTAGCAATCTTTCTTTAGCAATAACAATTGTTGAAAGGTGTTATAAGCATAATTATTATAAATACATTTCAATGCATTTTAAAAGTATGCAAATGGTACGACCTACAACGGAAAATCTAAACAATGGTGGAACGGATATTTGCAATACATCGTTCATAAATGTATTGTTCGGCTGACACCATTTTTTATTTAATTTACAAAAACTCAAAGTAACGAACTATCCATGTAGCGAGTTCAAAACGAGACGTTGCGTTGATTTAACCGAAATTTTTGTTTTTTTAAATGATTTAAACAAAATTGTATTCTGACTACTCGTTTCAGCATTAACTTTGTAACATTTCATACTTACTTGAGATTTAACAATAATTTTAGTAGGTATTTATTTATTGATTTTGCGTTTAATTTATAGAACTCCATTTTAATTTATGTATTAATTTTTAAATCAAACACAGATTTTTTTGAGTACTTAGTTGTATTTTATTTAAAAAAAACCTTATAAAAATTAGTATTATGACAATTGTTTCGCCTGGTTATGACAATCGTTTGAAAATGCCATAACTAGGCGAAACAATTGTGACAATACTAATTTTTATGTTATTCTCAATAGTAATAATATTTAAAGCATTTAATTTGTGGTTAGTCATTTTTACTTTTTTTTTTTACAAAAATGTTAATAATATTAGGATATAACCTCTCATTGGTGAGTGGTCATACACTAATTTTATTAAAAAAATTGCAATTAAAAAAAAAAATATGTGTTTTTTTTAATAAAATACAACTTGGTAGACTAAAAAAATCTGCGTTTGATTTAAAAGATAATACATATGATATTTATTTTATTTATCATATCAGAAATTGAATTACTCTCCCTACGGATGAGATGTCACATTGCTCAACTGATTGCGTAACAATCGGCCATAATTCATGAACATGACAAAAACCTTACCGGTATGCGGTAGGATCTAAGATCATCGCATAAATACAAGATTCAAGAATTAGTGTAATATAGATGTTCAAAAATGGGCAGAATGGTGAACGTTACACTAGTGTATAAAGTGATCGCTGAAGCCAGCCAAATGCCAGGTCGTAAGCCCTGGGATGCTCAGACTTCCATATGCATGTTTCATATCAAGTTAAAAAAATACTTGAGATTTACATTTTGCATATTAAAAGCATCGTTAACTTTGTGGTATGGTTAATATATCATTCTCCTTATCATTCTCTCTTTCAAAATATTATCTTTGCGTAAATGTCAGATGGTTATAATTTCATTTTAATGACCTGATAATGGAATGATTATTCCGAAACCGGTAGCTACGAATTAGTGGTTATTAGGAGAGTGCTAATGATGAACCTGTTTTTACATATTGTATTCGTCATTCGAACCCTTATCTGCACCCCAATGGTGCATAGGGCACTGAATCATATAAACGCAGTTTTATATTGATCGTTAACACACGAAGGGAAGGTGATCAGCCCTCCGCTTCAGGTACCACTCCAGGTTAATATTGAATAAATATTTGAGTGAAAAAATCACTTATATTTATTAGAGACCCTCCTCTGGGAATCGAGCCCAGGACCTCCAGAACGGTAGCCGAGCGCGCTGACCATTACACTACGGAGGCGGACAAATGTACTTATTGTATAATATATACAAATTCAGTTATAGCAAATAAAACCATATCAGCGAAATCTAAACTGGCAGCATACAATGGAGTCCTGGTTCCAGTCCATAAGGTATGGAAGCGAAGCATGGAGTTGTCAAAAGAAGGATGAAAGAAGACTGAATGGCATATATCCTTCAGGATTTCCATCTGCGTATCATATCACCAAAAACTCCTCACTACCACACCCACATCATCTTCCCGCTCCCACACCCACACCCACACTTACACCCTCCGTTTATCTTGCTCTCCCGGTTGTGGGAGACACGTCTAGTTTGTAAATGTCGGAAATTTGTGTCCTTTTCTAAGAGTGATATGTGAAATTCTTTTTGCAGAAGGAAAACAATATTTTCGCTTTATTTTCTTTTCCTCTGAGATATCTCGCACTTTCATTGGCGTGACAGGAATGTAATATACATGGTGGAAAAAAACATATTGCATAGAAAATTTTTTAGAAAATAGATTTTAAGAAATAGTGGTATTTACTAAGTAAAATATTAATTAAAAACAATTATAATATTTAATTGTAAAAAGAAAAACACTTTTTTTACCACTTGAGTTTATTTTATGACAATTAGTTTCGGAAGCTATGCTTCCATCTTCAGGTATAAATGTTAAAGGCCAAATTGTGAATGATCTATTAAATTTAGAAATCCTAAAAAAACTTAAATTATAATAATAATTTAATAGAATAATTAATACATATATTCTTTCAAATCTCTTCATCTTCGTTTTCCATTTTTCCTTCGTTTTCAAACTCTACCCCCTTGACTAACCCCCCCTCCACCTAACTAACCCCTTTCCTTATTTATAGAAAACTTAATTAGTTTTCATTTAGACCCGAAGATGGAAGCATAGCTTCCGAAATCATTCTTCATAAAATAAACTCAAGTGGCAAAAAACACGTGTTTTGCTTTTTACACTTTGTCATGTCTTACCACAAAGTGTATGCCGAAACAATTAATAAAATAATATTTAATGTTGTTAAAATAATAATGAAACATGTCAATCTAAAGAATCGCTTTCAAGTACATTTATACACTTAAGCATACCGATTTCCTCGGTGTTCTTCTGCTTCTACATATTTCTAACTATATTACATTCGCCTCATGCATTTGTTATACCGTTGTTTTCTCGCTCGTTCGGTCCACATGGCCATATTTAAATTTAATTGTATGAGGATAAAAAGAGTATTGTACACATGAAAACATTCTGACTAACCATCATACCGCTTCCTCGCAAGGGTAGGCAGAGGAATAAGCGCCACACCAAACTTTATTTGTAAACAATCTTCGCCTATTCTTATTCATGCATCTCCTCATACATATTCGACCTGACCTGACCACTTTCAAGCATTAGATCAGATTTTTTCAAAGGAAATTTAAAAAAAAATACATACCCTCTATAAAATAAAGTAATTCCTTTTTAAAAAATCTGAATTAAAATCAAAAAAACATAAAAAAATGCTATGATAGGATTTAATATTTCAATAATTAATTTGTAAGAGGGTAAATTTATGTTTTTCGGAAAATTCATATTACATAAACAGAAATACGGAAAGTACGAATTCGAGGAATCGTTAATCTAATATAAAGCTTTTGTGTAACGGATGTTAGGTACTTTTTAAGAGCAAGAGATCTATATCATATATTTTTTTATTTATTCAAGGATTTCGTTTGTGGAATAAGCTGTTCCTTCTAAATTTGATAAATAAAATAAAATATTTGATGATTTTAAATCGCTTACACCCCGAACATACGTTTAAGATCGAAAACGTGGGAGTATAGAAAACTGTATTATAGTTTAGCCTCTTTTTCTTCTTGGTGTAGGCCTTGTGGCCTGTTTGCCCGCCCGGGAGTCGCCTAACTTGGGGTTGACCGTGAAATGTAATGTGTGTGAGTCTGGATGGTTCCATTCTCCTCACATGCGCATACCATTATCTTCTTCGTTGCCTTCCCCACTCAACGACGTCTTCGATCTCGCATATTTCTCTTATCCTGGTGTTCCTTTTTCTATCTCGCAGATTCTTATCAGAAAATCTTATATGACAGTTAATAATATACGAACTTGAACTAAGTTTTCACAGGTCAGTCGTTACATGTGTGTATACGTATGTTATGCGCTGACCCACTTAATTACACGTGAATTATTTAGTATTTTTATTCGCGAAATACATTATTCAGATCAAATATGTAGGTTTTTACAACGATACACTCAAACACGAAACAAAAGAGAATAGTTAATTATTTAGGGGCTTAAAATTTAAATATTATGATGCTCGTTGTAGCGAATATTCGTAAATCGAGAGCTATTCGTATCTCTGAATTAAATAATATTATTTGAGAGATGAATATTTGAGATTACGTTTACATAATATCTTTAGGGAATTTAATATATATACCTGTAAGTACAAGAAAAAACCTTACCTTTTTAAAAATGATTTCAGGAGGGAATAATTTTTCATACTTTTTTAATCCTACCTTTTTATTTATTATTTGGACGATTTTATTTATTAATATATTTAAATAAACCGTTATATTTTGTAAAAAAATGTCTGCTTCTGTAGTGAAATGATTAAAATATATAAGTATTTATTTATTTAAAAATATACTACACATAATATAATATTCCCGATATTTTATTTCCATTACTCATTTTCGGATTAAATTTAACAAGGTACCCACAAAAAAAACAATATTTTAAAAAGTTAAAAAGATACGTTAAAAAAGAAAAGCAAAGATTGTTAGTAAAAATACAGACAATAGTGTACAGTAAAAATAATAAAGATGCATAATACGCCGCTTCTTAGTTGGAGTAGGCAGAGAGAATAGAATGCCAACCTGTATTTGCAAACAATCTTCGTCTCCTCTATATTCATGCATCTTCTCATGCAAACACGCCGATTATTTCGACTCCTGAGCAGATCACGTCCAAGTATTTGAAATACTTGATCATGCCAAGATTTCCTCGGTCTTTCACTGCTTCTATTACCAACCAAACTAGCCTCATAAATTTGTTTCACTATTCTTTTCTCATTCATTCGATTTAAATGCCCAAACCATTTCAAAACCCTTTTTTTAATTTGATCGTTTATGCTTATCTCAGCATTGCATTATTTCCTTATATCACCATTCAAACATCTTTCAAACAACGTTTTGCATCACATTTATCTGAGAAAACGCATTTTAACTGCATTCAGTCTACATTCATCCTTATTTTAACTAGGATTTAATGCTATGATATGTTTCACTTCCATACATTTGGATAAAGGGTTGGAACCAGGACTCTATTATGTACATTATTGGAACAAAATCTAAACAAGGTTGCTATATTTATCGTTCATCAATATTGGTCAACGATGAATATGGGAATTTTGAATATTCTACTCGACATTTTCAGCACTGAGATCGCGTACATAGTAAGTCCATATTCATATCGTGGTTTGTCCCAATTTTCACACAATTCGTCTTGGACTTGAATTTTGATCTTTCCCTTTTTCCCTTTTCCTCCCTCCCGTCCCTCTTCCAGGTATTTATATTAAATAACATATCGCTCACTCCTTCCTACAACGTCATATACTAAAAATCGCCAATTTTCAGTTGTGCATATTTTTGGAATGCCCAGAAAATGTACTATATTCCAGCAAAAGCGGCATATGTTTAACATAATGTTTGCCCGCTACAGGGCAGAAAGTGTTGTTTTTGCTTTTTGAAGAAATGGTATCGTTTAATTATTTTTTTAAATAAACTTAATATTTTTCAAATGGAGAAAAAACCTTCAGGTTTAACCTTAAAAATATCTGTTGCGCAGTAAAAAGTTCAAAAAGTGGCTTGATATTTATTTTTAATACATTTTATTATATTCTTAAACTTTAAAAACGATCTCATGAAAAATCAAGTTTTTTGAAACTTAAAGTTTTTGAAAGGAGTGAACGATATGTGAAATTATGTAACAGGAATGTTACAAATACCTATTTCTTGTTACTCATTAATGTTAATATATTTATGTAACTGTTCTGTAAAATTTTCAAATAAATTAAAATTATATACAGTTTAGCCTTTACGTATATTTCGTATTATTCATCGTACTATATTAAACTTCATAATATAATGCAATTGAAGCTATTTGGACCCCTCTGATGCCATGTACCACGATCTCACGCTACCAAAATAATTTCAATGATATGAAAATTCAAAGGCTTACATAAAATAAATTCCACAAATTTCTCGTGAGAGAAATCTCCAATGACAAAACACCAATTCAATAAACTGTCAAGATTTGTTTCCCAGCAACATAATGCGAGAGGCTCATGGTAATAAAGGAAACATTTAATAAACCTGATTTATTTATATTTAAAAAAAAAGTAATTTGTTTCACATTTTTGGATTCATTGTCTATGACTGCATGAATTTGCAGAATAGTAATATTTCAACAACAAAAAATCGTATGTCCCTCAAATCAGATTAATGAAAAATATGCTGCATTGTTTTATAAAAAGATATAAGGTTTTTACTATTATCTCGCAGAAAAAAAGGGATTTTGTGACATATCGCTCACTCCTTCAACAACGTCATATATTAAAAAAACTTGATTGTTAAGGAGATCGTTTTTAAAGTTTAAGAATATAATAAAATGTGTTAAATATAAATATCAAGCTACTTATAGAACTTTTTACTGAGCAACAGATCATTTTACGTAAAACCTGAAGGTTTTTTCTCCATTTGAAACATATTTAGTACATATAAAAAATAATTCAACAATACCCTTTCTTCAAAATGCAAAAAAAAACACTTTCTGCCCTGTAGCGGGTAAATATTAAGTTAAAAATATGCCGCTTTTGCTGAGATATAGTCCATTTTCTGGGCATTTCGAAAACATGCACAACTGAAAATTGACGATTTTTGATAAATGACGTTGTTGAAAGAAGCGATATGTGATTTTTAACCCAAATTGTTTATACATTTACAAGTGCGGAATTTTCAAATTGTAATAAATTACTTGATGTAACTGTTTTGTTACATGCAGTCATCCATTACAATTATATAAAATTAATAAAAATATTCAAAATTATATATTATTGACCACTTCAGCAAAATGCAACGATGACTCGTGTAACGCAGGTTAAAATGTCAATAAAGTCTTTATTATCAAGATATTACCTAGAAAAAATAGTTTAAATATAAATGGTACATCGACAGTGCGGCTGTCCAAACTCAAAACACAGTAAGGGACATTTTTTGTAGTGTGTTTTTTTGCATTTTTGAAGTAAGTAGAATCTACTTAGTTCAAAAATGCAAAAAAAAGGTACTACAAAAAATGTCCCTTACTGTGTTTTGAGTTTGGACAGCTGAGTACCTAAACAGTGTTCGAAGAAATCACTTCATTTGAAAATATTTCTTTTCAATTTCAAATTATTAAAGTACGTTTATTTTGGGTAATATTAAGTGGCGAAAAACCACAATGGAATCAAAGAAATTAAGAGATTTTTATTCTTATTAATATCTCTGAGTTGACCCGCTACATGCCAGAGCCGTCTATAAGCTAGCGGGTCAAGGCTGGCCCCGCGAGATGCACTCGCCGCTGGCCGCTGGCCGCTCCGCGCTAATCTGCCCGCTGCATGACGCCTCGCGCGGACCGGACGCTTGAACATCCGGCCGGTTGCCTCACACCGCGCCCAATGTCAAGCGGATACCCGCTACGGCTTACGGCATTTCGATATCTCCAAACGGACTAAGCGATTCATTTTTTTACGAAATTCTCCCAAACGCATCCGTGGCCTGCCATACAATAGCCAACTAACATCAGTCATTTCATTTTTAATTTTAATTATCTTATTCTTCTTCTGACCCTTATACGCACCCAGTGGTGGTGCATAGGGCACTGCATCATATCGACACAATGTTATCTAGATCGTTAATTGCACGAAGGCAAGGTGATCAGCCCTGCAGTTCAGGTACCACTGTACAGCGGATTAAATGTATTAATTACTGTACAGCGGATTGAAGGTATTACTGTATAACGGATTGAAGGTATTACTGTACAGCGGATTGAAGGTATTACTATATAACGGATTGAAGGTATAACTGTATAACGGATTGAAGGTATTACTGTACAGCGGATTAAAGGTATTACTGTACAGCGGATTGAAGGTATTACTGTATAACGGATTGAAGGTATTACTGTACAGCGGATTGAAGGTATTACTGTATAACGGATTGAAGGTATTACTGTACAGCGGATTGAAGGTATTACTGCATAACGGATTGAAGGTATTACTGTACAGCGGATTGAAAGTATTACTGTATAACGGATTGAAGGTATTACTGTACAGCGAATTGAAGGTATTACTGACAAAGGATTGAAGAGTAAATGTATGAGGAGGTTACGATGCGTGGCGGACAATTTGGGCCTAGTTTCAAAAATTCCGACGCGACGTCACAACTTTCACCGCAGTGATACTGAGTAGGAAGCATCCTTTGGCAAGCTCCTCGGGAATTATTGGCAGAGTCACGTCATTAGCGAGAATGAACGGAACACAGACACGGCGGATTCGTGCACGGAGAGCTGAAATTATATCATCAAAAACAATACGTAGCATTATTTTTGACGCCTCAACATATATGACGAAGAATATGGAAGTCAGTATGTTGAGATATCAGAAAACAATGTAAAACAACCACTCCCAATTGGAGATAATCCAGATCTGTGAGCAAGTATTTGGACGCACTCAAAATGTTGTAAACAATACGAAGATTGTACCGTAGAACGGGGCTACTTGAACTTTGATGTGTTACTTGAGACCAGTATAAAAAAATATCAGTATTTGGTCTACAATAATGAACGTATCAACATGATTCATTGTTTCCCTGACAGGTGACACTTATTGTCACGATACTTCAATCGATACCACGATCTAAATAAAATAAAAATTGTTCTGGGCTCAAGTAACACATCAAATTTCATGTAGCCCCGTTCTACGGTACCTACTTAAAAATATAAATAACTATCACGCTGCTTCCCCACAGGGGTAGATAGAGAGAAAAGAACGCCACACATACCAATCTGTCTTTACAAACAATCTGTACCTCATCTACATGCATGCATCTCCTCATACATACCTGCCGATTATTCCGACTCCTGAACTGACCACTTTTAAGTATTTGAAATACTTGATCATGCCAAGTTTTCCTCGGTCTTCCTTTGCTTCTATTACCGACCACAATTTAAGACGAACGTTCGTCTTAAATTGTATTCTGTTTTTTTTATTTTTATTTTTGGAAACATTGTTATTTTTTTTTTTTTTTTTGTTGTGTTCTTATTGTTTATATTTTATTAAAATTAAAAGAGGTAATGAGGGGATCCCGAGGGGTGGGGACGAAGTGTCGGCCTCTGTCCGTACATCCTCCTCCCCCCTCATTGAATAGAGCAATATTTATTTCTTCAGAAATATTTTGAAGATTTTCCTCTATGTGCAGCTGACAGAGAGTCCCTCAGGACTCTATAACTGCTGCGGGTGGATGGTGGGCTCAGATTCCAAAAAAAAAAAAAAATATTACCGACCACATTCACCACGTATTATTTTTTTGCTTTCCTTTTCTCGCTCATTTGATTCACACGCCCAAACCATCTCAACACACCATTCTTAATTTTATCGCTAATAACACTCTCCTTAGCATTTATCCGTTTATTTATTGCGTTTTTATTACCATACCACAAAGTTAACAATGATTATAGTTTACACAATATATTTATCGACAATGCTAATGGCCTTGCATTAGTTCCTTTTATCACCATTCGAACATCTATTATACGTTTTGCCGCACATTCGTCTGAAAGGAAGGATTACGACTGCATTCAGTCTACTTTCATCCTTCTATTGCCAACTCCATGCTTCAGTATTATACATATGGGTTGAAACCAAGACTTCATTGTGTACTTCCAGTTTAACTTTCGCTAATAGGGTTTTATTACATTTTCTATTACTGAATTTGTTTATATTGTAAGTAAAAAAAGATCCATGGAAACTAAATTCTACAATCTACATCACAAAGAAGGGCAAAAAACAAAGAATAATTGTCATTATTTCATGTATTTTCTTTGTTTATAGCCTTAATGTATGTCTAGCTTGGAACAACGTTTAATAAAAACGTTATTTCCGAGAAAAGGGGTGTTCTACTTTCCTTTATAACACACAAAGGATGGTTTTTGTTGTTTTTGTCGTAAGTAAGTGAATCATTTGAACTTTGGCAAGCGA
This sequence comes from Brachycentrus maculatus, assembly GCF_059751285.1. Taxonomy (NCBI): domain Eukaryota; kingdom Metazoa; phylum Arthropoda; class Insecta; order Trichoptera; family Brachycentridae; genus Brachycentrus; species Brachycentrus maculatus. The sequence goes on along the minus strand of NW_028280762.1, from coordinate 701,880 downwards.
TTCAAATTAAATATGGGCGATTGAATTGATTTTTTTTGCCATCTCAACACAGATTGAAGTCTGGATGATTACAGGGCTTATGACCAGTCATAGGTTGGTTATGTGTTCACTTTACACGCATAATTAGTTTTTTGTGACGATGCCAGCAAAAAATCGTTAATTTCATGACGCCGTCATAAAATTAATGATTTTTTTCTTTAAAGGATAACCCGCAAAACCTCTACTTTTAGAGGCTTTTCTGCAGGTATGATAGTAAGGATAGGGAAGGTAAATGTAAAAACACATCACAAGCTCTCAGAACAATTGAAAATAGAACTTTCTTGAATTCACAACATTTTGAGTGTGTCCAAATACTTGTTCACAAAATCTGGATTATCTCCATTTACAGGAGTTATTTTCAAATTATTTTTTGACATCTCATCAAAGATGAGAATACCTGTAATTGAAGATAATCCAGACTTTGTGAACAAGTATTTGGACACAGCCAAAATGTTGTAAATAAATTATCTGGTCAAATTATAAGCTTAAATAATTAAAATGAAAAAGGGTATTTTCTGGCGTTTCTTATAAAAATGTGTGATTATAATCCAGGATTCGGACCACACATACTAATATAAGAATTTCTGCTTAGTAATAAGCTTCTTTACATCTCACCAATAGATGTCTCTAGTGAAGTTCTAGTGATTCAAGAACATAGTTTCTAAATTGGTTCATATATATATATATATATAGAACTTCCAAGAATTTGAGTAGTGTGGTTGTTAATAATGGGTTGAATCGGTGAATGTTACACGTGTGTAAAGTGATCACTTAAACCAGCCTATGACGGTCGTCAGCCCTGTAAATGCCCAGACTTTCATCATTGATGAGATGTCAAAAAATTCTTGAATTTATTTTGCAACTGGCGGGAATCGAACCCGTAACCAGTTTCGCAGTCGAGCGTCTACCCAACTACGCCACTGCACCTGCCACTAGCCACCATTAGCCACAACTAATCTATAATCGAGAGATTTTTAATACACTTCTTGATACGATAAAAAAAAACAATAGTAAGTTATTTAAATTAAATCAAAATTTACATGTGAATGAATCGGATGTAATGTATTCTTGACCTTATGACAGCACAAAGAAAATATAAACTTACGATTTTAATCACCCCAATTTTAAATAAGCGACCTCGTGAACAGTGAGTGACTCGGTAAAAAAAAACACAGTATTTTAAAGAGCAAAGATAAATATTCGACGATTGATAAAGAAGTGGGGTATTTAAAAACGCAAAAATTAAACAATACTGTCATTACGATTCTGGCGCTTGCCTTTGCCAATGTGATCGTCTGTCAACGCGGTTTTGTCAATTCTTTGAGTACCTACCATCACCGTTTTACACATATCGCTCACTCCTTTCAACAACGTCATATGTCAAAAAACTTGATTTTTCAGGGAATCGTTTTTAAAGTTAAAGAATATAATAAAACGTTTTTAAAATTAATATCAAGCCACTCTTTTATTTTCTGTTTTTTTCTATCGCAAGTTTAAAATGGACGTATTTTTACCTACAAGTCGCTAACTCCTTTCAACAACGTCATTTGATCACGAGATCGTTTTTAAAGTTTAAGAATATAATATAATGTTTTAAAAATAAATATCAAGCCACTTTTTGAACTTTTTGATGTGCAACAGATCTTTTTAAGTAAAACCTGAATGTTATTTCTCAATTTGAAAAATATTAAGTACATTAAAAAAAATAATTAAACAAAAACTTTTCTTCAAAATGAAAAAACAACCCTTTCTGCCCTGTAGCGGGTAAATATTAAGTTAAAATAAGGCCGCTTTTGCTAGAATACAGTACATATTCTGGGCATTCCGAAAACATGCACAACTGAAATTTTACGATTTTTGATATGTGACGTTGTTGAAAGGAGTGAGCGATATTGTTGGCCGAAAACCTGTTGTCACTGTGAATAGAATGAAATCGGCCATTCTATGTGATGGCGGGAATGACGAAGAACCATTCATAGTTAGGAGCAAGTCCCGGGATATAGTGGCTGCCAAAAGATTGTCGACGGGATTTTTTCCTTGTATCCATAGGGTTGCCATACCTCCCGTTTATACGGGACTATCCCGTCCCATATTTATATTTATTTATTTATTTATATTTCAAAACATATAACATACATAAGTCATATATTAATATTCCCGATGAGTAATTTCTATTTCTCATTTTGGGACATGGGATTAAGGTTAACAAGACTGGAACACTAATAACAACGATGCAAAAAGATATATTTTTTTTAATAACCAAAACTAATACTGGCAAAATAAAAAGTAAAACAAAAAACAGGTATAATAAATACGCATAAGAAGCATATTTTATAGAAATAAATGAGAAAAACATAAGGTAAGAAGCATATTTAAAATAAACAAATGTGAAAATATACAAAATAAGAAAATATGACTAAACACTACATAATTATATATCTTTCCATAAAGTATTTTTTCAGATCATTTATTTTGGATCCCGAATGGGTTCTATTTTATATATGTCAGGCAGCTGGTTAATTTGGGTATAGGCAATATATTTTAAAAACTACTATTTATTACCACATCGTTCACTCCTTTCAAGAACGTCATAAATCAAAAATCGTCAATTTTAAGTTGTGCATGTTTTCGGAATGCCCAAAAAATGTACTATATCCCAGTAAAAGAGGCATATTTTTAACATAATATTTACCCGCTACAGGGCAGAAAGTGTTGTTTTTGCATTTTGAAGAAAAGGTATTTTTTATAATTTTTTTAAATTTACTAAATATTTTTCAAATGGAGAAAAAATCTTCAGGTTTTACCTAAAAAGATCTGTTGCACAGTGAAAAGTTCAATGAGTTGCTTGATATTTATTTTTAATACATTGTATTATATTTTTAAACTTTAAAAACGTTCTCCTGAAAAATCTAGTATTTTGATTTATGACGTTCTTGAAAGGAGTGAGCGACATGTCCCGTATTTGTCCCGTATTTTGACAAAATACGGAAATAGAGGTGAGTCACTCACTCGGTAGGGATCATTGAATCAATACTGATTTGTTATTACAATTTTAAAGTTCCATGCGCCCAGTTCTATGATTACATTAAAAAAAAGTGCACGAAAGGCGCCGCGGCATAATTCGGTAGACGTTGAACTGCGAAACAGGTGTCGTGGGTTCGATTCCCGCCAGTTGCAAAATAAATTCAAGAAAAAAATATGTTCAATTGGTCTGGATGTTTGTGATATATTTTTCACATTTACCTTCCCTATCCTTACTATCTTACCTGCAGACAAGCCTCTAAAAATAAAGGCTTGCGGGTTATTTCATTTAAAAAAAGGAATTTGATATAATTTTTTGACATCTCATCAAATATGAAAAAGAACATGGAAGTCTGGTCGTCAGCTTCGTAAATGCCTAAACTTCCATATTCTTTTTCATCTTTGATGAGAAGTCAAAAAATAATATGAAAAATAACTCCTAAAATAGGAGATAATCCAGATTTATGAACAAGTATTTGTGGACAGACTCAAAATGTTGTAAGTAATTTGATGTTAATTTAAGTAAAGATTTTTAAAACATGTCACATTTCGAAAAAAAACTTTGATATAGTTATAACGTGGATTTAAAAAAAAATTATATACATACTTTTGATAGTCACTTCGGTTGAAATCAGAGGGTATTTGAAAATATATAGTTTGTCTCCAGTGGCGTGTACAGAGAATTTATTAGGGTAGGCAGTAGAGGTAGGTAGTAAGGTAAGCTAGGTACTAATAAGTAAGGTAGAGGAGGTACTGGTTGCGTTTTTATATGTCACGCGGATAAGTTAGGATAGGCACTGCTTTTCTGCCTATATGGAATGCACGCCCTTGTTTGCCTCTCACTATGTACACATGTGTGCTATGAATGGTATAGTTGAAAAGCCGTGATGAATGTGTTATGAGTTTTGGGCATCGGAAGAGAAAACGTCCCGTATTGGCTCCTACAAGTTATGGCAACGCTATCTATTCACAATGTCACGCACTTTGAGCGGCAAGTGAGAAAAACATTCGGCTTATTCTTCAAAGGAATGCGGTCTGGAAGCTGCGGCACTCCCACGACGAGGCGGGAAATTATTAAGAACACAGAGCATTGTCTGACTTGTTCCGAGAGCGTGTTTATCTTGTGCGCGAATATCGAATCGAGAGATCGCGAGCCAAAGTGCCATGTGTTATTTATCGTCGCTTCCTGGAGCGTAGAGAGATCGGGAACGTCGGGAATAGAATCGCGAAAACAAAACATTACGGTAGGGTGGATGAACCATTCCTGGATTATTATTTTAATAGCATGACTCGATCTTATCTTGTATCCTTCAAACTCGATAAAAAGTAAAAAAATAATAATAAAATACACACACACACACACACACACATATATATATATATATATATATATATATATATATATATATATATATATATATATATATATATATATATATATATATATATATATATATATATATATATATATATATATATATATATATATATATATATATATATATATATATATATATATATATATATATATATATATATATATATATATATATATATATATATATATATATATATATATATATATATATATATATATATATATATATATATATATATATATATATATATATATATATATATATATATATATATATATATATATATATATATATATATATATATATATGTGTGTGTGTGTGTGTTTATTCTTCTTCCTGGCTCAATCCCAACTTATCGTCTTTGTAGACTGTTGGGGACAGCTCTCCTCGTCCTCAGGTTGTAGGCCCTTTTATTATGGACCAAAACTGGCGTCTTAATGCATTTTCTTATTAAAATACTACACAGCAAAAAAGTAGCAAGATATTAGTCATTACTTTGTTAACGTTCGGGTTAAATATAGAAAAGTTCTCATACAGATTTTAACCACCGAAGATACAAACAAAAAATTAACGAAAATAACCCTTATAATTGAAGATCAGCTCTTACGTCATTCATCAATTTGTGGAGTCTACTAAAAAAAAAAATCCCGGCTCCGTCTTCCGCATAAAATGCAAATAACGTAATCATATTTCATGAAGAATTTAAACGCAGAAATTAAGTTTTATTTTAATCATCGTTAATGTAATAACTCGCTTAGTCTCGTTTATGGGGGTTCGTAGGAGGCAGAAAGAAAACAGACGGAAAATGCTAATTTCTGTACTAAGATATAAATAATATTTTAGCATTTATATTAGATCGTGATAAAGTTGGGCATGTTTAATATTATCTCGCCATATTCTTTACTTTCATTTAATTCACGGAAAAAAAAATTCAGAATTTCTTCATTTTGACTCGAATCTACGCAAAATTTCGCATAGGATAATTAATTGTGCATTTGTTTATTATGTGTTATTTTACAACATTTTGAGTGTGTCCAAATACTTGTTCACAAATCTGGATTATCTTAAATTAGAGTAGTTATTTTTCATTTAATTGTTTCACATCTCATCAAAGATGAAGAAGAATATGGAACAACATTTTAAGTTTAAATACGAGTATTTGGACACACTCAAAATGTTGTATATAAATTATCTGGTCAAATTAAAAGCTTAAATAATAAAAATGAAAATGATATTTTCTGGCGTTTCTCATGTATGTATGTGATTATAATCCATGATTCGGACCTTACATACTAATAAAAAGTATGAAAAGAGTTTGTGCTTAAAAAAAAGCTTCTGAATCTCACCAAAATAGATGTCTCTAGTGAAGTTCCAGTGATTCAAGAACAATGTTTCGAAATTGGTTCATATATATATATATATATAGAACTTCCAAGAATTCGAGTAGTGTGGTTATTCGAGTAATGTAAGACACACTCTCTAACTACTATGCTGAAGTATCGAACAAAGAAAAAACAATTTTACCATATTATATGATGAATTTTTTATTTTTTTTGAACACAGTAGACTTCAAGGCAACGAATTTGTTGAAATTATAGATAATAATTTGTAATTAATGTTATGTTATTTAAAGTTGTATATTCTGGATCAGTGTTTCTCAATCAGTTTTTCCAGAGCACCACTACAAGAAAGACCTCAAATTTGCTACCCATTTTTGCAGAACTGATAAAAAAATCATACGTTATTATCAAAATACAGTTCTAATGATGGTGAAAATCAGTTTGATATAACAAATGTGCACGTTTTTCTTTAAAAAATTTAGAAAAATCTATTTTTACATGTCAACATAGATAAAGAAGAATATGTATAGAAGTCTGGATATTTACATGGATCATGACCTTATGATAGGCTGGTTAAGTGATAACTTTACACACATGAATAGTTATCTGTGACGATGCGTATTTATGAGATGATCAATTAAAAATATATTTCCGCAATTATTGTTCGCATTTTTTTCCACTGATTAAATTATCTTAGTCAAGAGATTGCCTCGAGTACGATGCAACTTCGCGTATCGCTGGTGGTGCACGTACCACTGATTGAGAAACACTGCTCTAGATAAAACGATTTGATGTCACTGAAATAATCAAGACTAGACATAACAGCGTGAAAGTTCGGACTATAAATAGTTTGATAAAAAGTATCAGCACTGTGTTTGCGTTAGGCATAATATTTAAGATTACTCTCGTATACTAGTACTAGAGTACACTGTGTTCCTGAATAAAGTATCTTACATTCGTCTGAGAGATCGCATACGACTGCGTTCAGTTTACTCCCATCCTTCTTTTGCCAACTTCATGCTTCGCTTTATCCTTTTTAAAACCATATTATTTTCCAATTGTGACCTCAGAAATATGTATATGAATTTTATGAAAAATTCATCGACCTATGTTCCAGATGTCACACAATTTTGTCTTGACAATTACTTGTAACATATGCGTTTGTTACACAATTTTTGACATCTCAACATAGATGAAGAAGAATATAGAAGTGTGGGCATATACAGCGTTTATTACCTGTCATAGGCTGGTTAAGTGATCACTTTACACACGTGCAACATTCACCATTCTACCCATGATTGACAAACACACTACTACAATTTTCGGAACACCTAGATATATTGATAAATCTCATAACACAGTAGGTACATATGAGTTCACAAAAGCTGATTGAATGAAGAAGAATATGGAAGTCTAGGCATATACAGGGTTTATTACCTGTCGTAGGCTGGTAAAGAGTGATCGCTTTTCACACGTGAAACATTCACCATTCTACCCATGATTGACAACCACACTTCTCAAATTTTCGGAACACCTAGATATATTGATAAATCTCATAACACAGCACATATGAGTTCACAATAGCCGTCTATGTTGGATTAAGAAAAGCTTTTATACAGATGAGACCCTTTATAGCTTTTATTTAGCAGATATTCTTTTGTATGTTGATTAATAACTTATTTGGGTATTCAGAATTTTTTGTGATATGATATAAGTATTTAAGGCCTATACCTCAGGCGTTCAAAACACAACGCGTTTGACCGAGCTGAGGGCTTAACGTGTGATCACGATCATTTTTTTTAAAGAATATATGTTTATTGGATTTACACTTTTCCATAGAAAATACAACCTTTCAATAACTTATTTTTTTCAAAACCATTTATTTATTTTGAAGAAAAACTAATTTTTCAATAGAAAACCGGTGTTCAAGAAAAAAAATCAATAAAGTCAAACGTTCCCTGGGTTAAGAATGAATTAAGTTGCAATTTAACGTATATTGGACCTTAATATGAGAAAAATACTGTCGACCCCATATATTATATTTATCTCTGATGCTAAAAATGATCCAAAAACTATGAAAGCCATATGACTAAATGTCACAAACATTTTATTTCCAACTTATTTTATTAAATGAATAAATTCAGTAAAAACATAGTCAGCGTTAAAATTTCTCTGAATATTTTTTTAAACTAAGGATATGTTTTAGTGACGTTTGAATAATGAATTTTATTTATCAAAAGGGTAAAGCGTCCTATTTTTAAAAGCGACCTTTTAGATGGTAGAGGTGACCGATAAAAAAGTGGGTCGTCTGGAGAGGGTGGGAGAGAATTTTTCATCCGCTTTTTTTAATGAAATATTTTAGCATTAAAGTTTACGATATACACTGGGTCTCCCGTTATTTCTACTTTGTATTTGACTTTGTATAAGAAGAGTGAATGCAGGGAATAGAATAAATGGTGCTTTGAACAGAGTGATTGCAAATAAGAATATGTCCATGGAAGCCAAGCAAGCGGTTCACAACGGCGCGCTGGTACCGACACTAATGTATGGAAGCGAAACATGGAACTGGCAAAGGAAGGATGAAAACAGAGTGAACGCTGTTGAAATACGCTCCCTCAGACGAATGTGTGGAAAAATCATTGTATGACAGAATTAAAAACGAAGATATAAGAAAGGAACGTAAGGCTGAACGAGGAATAATTGAAAACATTAGGAAGAGTTCTTTGCGGTGGTATGGACATGTGGAGCGAATGGATAACGAGAGAATGACTAAGAAAATACATGTGGCGAATGTGAGAGGGAATACAGAACGAGGACGACCGAAAAAGACTTGGCACAATCAGATCAATCAGAACCTAAAAGTGTGCGTAATCGGAGGGCATGTATGACTAGATGTATGGATGTGAAGGAGGCGAGGAGTGTATGTCAGGACAGAAGAGTGTGGCGTTCCATCCTCTCTGCCTACCCCTACGGGGAAACGGCGTGATGGTAGTAGTAGAAGTAGTATTTGACTCCTCGACTCTTCATTCGTATATTCGCCTGGAAGGTATTCAGTAAATAAAAGCGTAAATAAATGCGTTTAGCAATCAACATAAGCATGTTCTTTTGATAATTTGTTCAACATTTTTAGATTTTAATTTATATTAAAAATAAGAACCAAAATACAAACTATTTTTTTTGTAAATATATTTTGAAATCTCACATCTTAATTACTTGATAAATACAACAATAAAGTACCGCGTTATCGGAGGGAAGGTTATAGGGGGTTAATCTTTTAATTTGTATTTTTACATTTAAACCAGCGGAAATGAGTCATTTAACATTATAATACAATTTTAAAACATTAACCCCTTATAACGTTCCCTCCAATAACGCGGTACATATCTTAACGTTATAGGGGGGTTTACTATATTTCTTTAAATCTATTGTGACACATATTTCGATTAATGGCACACCATTTTCAAACACCATATGTGAGGCTAAAAAAAATTAGCCATCGCGCCGCTTCCCGCAAGGATAGGCCGAGAGAAAAGAGCGCCACAAAAATCTGCCTTTACAAACAATCTTCGCCTCTTCCACATTCATGCGTACCCGCCGGTTATTCCGGCTCTTGGCGTATAGCATATAATTCATACAGCACTAAACAAACTTTTTGACATAGTTCTACCATAATTTAAAAAAAAAGTTAAATAACTTTCTAATCAATCTGTATGAGGTGTATAGCACAGTTACTGACGCATATTACATATTATTTTATTAAAAACATATTACATCATTAAAGTTGTTTATATTAAATTACCGTAATACCCAGCAATGGTTGATAATAAATGTTAATTAAACTCAAAATAATAATGTTCTTATCAATCACAAAAACGACTAGTAGCCGAATTTTAGGTGGGTTTTTCAAAGTCGACTTAGACTTTTGAAATCACTTTGATTGTTTAGTATTATTCAATATGAACTATTCCAAAAATAGCTTATTTTGCAGTAGAAAAAATATTTGTATTAAAACGTTTATTATAATTTTGAGATGTTTTTTTGTGGTACGAATTGGTATGACAAAAATAACCTCAAAACGATAAAAAGTGACATTTATCTGATATTCAGTATACTTATATCGTATTTATTTTTACAATTACGCGATTTATTTATATTTGTCTTGATTTGAATATATCCATATCCATTTTTTAATTCCATATTGTAAATTACAAACATGTTTAGTAGGGCTTATTTATTATAATTAATTAATTATAATTATTTATTAATAAATTATTATATGAGAAACAATAAAGAATATATAACGATTAATCATATATTCTTTATTGCTTCTCATATAAATGAACATACGAGTAAACATATGTATATACAAGACATACATAAACAACAGACAGTCAAATCGATCATTTTAAATTCAATATTTTAACCATTAGGTTCGTTCATGCAATTATCCATGTAGATATTAAACAACCACGGTGACATTACACAACCCTGTTTAACACCTTTAGAGCTACCAAATCAATATGAAAATGATCCATATACCCTAAGGCATGCAGTACTATCATCGTACAAGGTGGTAATGCATTGGATAATTTCACTGCTTACTCCATACTCAGATAACATCTTCTAAAGTTATTTAAGTAAGTACATAAATTTAGAATGATATCAAATTTGGAGTTGACGAAGACAACGAGTTGCAAACTATCTCCCAAATCATACGTTTCGTTCATATATCACACTCGTACGAATGTGTTTTGGTGATACGATTTTGTTATCTTTCATACATATAAATCTTGTATAATATAAAAAAAGGTTCATGTTTTTTTTTATACAAAACTCACTATTTGTCGTAGTTATTGCGATGTGATAAAACTAAATGGTAGCGTCAAAAAATCTTTTTTTTCTGTAATAAATCATTAAATCATATGTTCAACTTAATTTATGTTGGTTTTCAGAAAACAAACCTTTTATAATTTTAATTATTTAATATGAATTATATTATACTTGTTCAAATTTAGACTAGAATCTATACGATATACTCAAATTGGCTTCAAATACGATGCAATACTTTATTTTTGCGTAATGTTTCCTTACCACAGTGATTGGTTTGTTTTTTCTCTGCTTTTTGTAGACAGTGCACTATGGTTAGGAAAAAAATTAAATATTTTTGCTTAAAATTTCACTTCATAGAATGTGTATTAAATTTGTGACTTCATTAATTCATTCGGTAGCAACGTTGTAGCAACATCAATCAATTTTTATTTAAATTTTATTCGGTAAGTACCAAGTATTTCTAAAAATCTATTGTGACACGTCCTTCGATGCATTTCGCATAATTTTCAACTGGGAATACGGAATGCATCAAAACATTTGGAACAATGGATTTTAAGAAAAGGTGGTATTAACCAAATAAAATTTAAATAAAAAAATAAATTGATATTGCCACGAAGTGACTGACGAATAAACTAATTAAAACATAAAATATTGTCCTATAAGGAACTACTGAATATAGATTTAAATACACATAGTAAATGGCTTTAGAGATATTTTGGAGGTCATATACTCATGGCGTGATTAGTGTACTAGGCGACAATGAGTATGTCGAGTATGGTCACACTTGTATTAAAAATGTATTTACCGCGCGATAATAATAGTCATGTCACCTTGACCGAATTATTTCAAGTTGTTTCGTATGATCGGAAATACCTCATATCGACCTGACTCCTTCATAACGCATTTAAACACTTTTGGCACCCATGGTAACGTTTTTTTACAGGTATATATATATATATATATATATATATATATATATATATATATATATATATATATATATATATATATATATATATATATATATATATATATATATTGTAAAATATAATTAAAATCAATACACTGCTTTAACATCCGTATTGAATTTATCATAAATAATAACTTTTTTTTAGAAATCCCATGAATAATATTTTAATAATAGAGATTGAAAAATAAAGAAGTTTGTCCGAATATTTCTTCTCACATTTTCTGCAAGCATCTACGTCAGAACCCACGTCATAACTGCTTAATTCCAAAGAAACTGTTCTCGATAAAAAAGGCTTTTATGTACACTATACAATTAACTTGATTTGCAGAGCCAAGTTAAATAAAGCAATACTGTATTATTAATTTTAATGGTGTATTTTAAGCTTACACATACAAAGTATGAATAAAAGAAACATAATAATAGCCAACGTCACGAAACCTAATGAACGATAATAACTTTCTATGATTAGCTTGAATTTTCGTTAAAATGGACGTTTACAAACGTCTCAATTTTATGGTCCTAATATCGATGTATGAGTATATGTTTTTTTGGAGGTATATAAATTCAAATTTCCAGTTATATATTAATGATGGCACCCGTCATGTGGCATGTTGCGCCATCTTGTTGAAACCACAGCTCTGTCACATCAATGGAATTCAACTGAGGTACGAAGAAGTCCTGTAGTGCTCTCCATTAACCGTAACATTCTGGCTGGCATCGTCTTTAAAAGAATATGGGCCAATGATTCCACCTGCCTATGAAGCACACCAAACATTGACTTTAAATGGATGTAAGGGCGTCTCGACAAAGGCTTCTGGGTTCCACTCCTCTCCGAATCCGGCAATTCTGCTTATTGACATAGACATTCAACCAAAAATGTGCCTCATCTGTGAACAAAATTTTGCGTCTGAATATTGTTTTCGGCCCCTTCACGAACCTACGACGCGCTTAGTGGTCATTCAGTCTATACATGGTGAACTGGTAGAACGTACTGGCTGCAAATCAACTGCCAACTGTCAAATTTATGTATGTATGTCTACTCAAATCAAATCAATTGTATTTCTACAGACTATCAATAAGTTTTTTTTACTTGTTACGCGCGAAATTCTGCAAGTATTGTCTTTCGTTAGTTGCGTTTGCTTAAATAAACGGACGTCCGCACAAGCACTAAGAGAACAAATCGCTCACTCCTTTCAACAACGTCAAATATCAAAAAACTTGATTTTTCAGGAGATCGTTTTTAAACTTTAAGAAAATAATAAAATGTTGTAAAAATAAATATCAAGCAACTTATTGAACTTTTTACTGTGCTACAGGCTTTTTTGGGTAAAACCTGAAGGTTTTTTTTTCATTTGAAAAATATTTAGTATATTTAAAAAAATAATTAAACAATACCTTTTTGTCAAAATGCAAAAACAACACTCTTTGCTCTGTAGCGGGTAAATATTAAGTTAAAAATATGCCGCTTTTGCTGGGATATAGTACATTTTCTGGACATTTCGAAAACGTACACATCTAAAAATTAACGATTTTTTTTATATATGACGTTGTTGAAAGGAGTGAGCGAAATGGAAAGATAATTGCGACATTGCTAGCAAGAACGCCACCACTAACACACTTATCATTGTGATTCAATTATATTTTTAAAATGGCGCAATTATTCGGGTATTTCTCCAGCAATTATTCGCGAGAACATTACAAACAATCTCGGGAGATTTCAGACATGTAAAATGTCAAAAGTGACAAGACGTCTGTACGTAATGAGAATAGCATTGCTCTGGTGTTGCCACAAGAAAAAAAGATGGAAATTCCTAACATTTTCTTAACGAAAATTCTATAAAATAATGTGGCAACTCCCGCGACGATTCAAGTTAATTTAAATACGTTACTTCTAATTTAATATTATGTAGAAATTTCACTTAATTCCAAGAGACTTATTTCGCATACCTACCTGCCGACAAGTTCATAATTAATATTACAACATATTATCAAACGTTGATTGTATCACTTGATCAATTAAAGTAAGACGTTAAAATTATAGAAGTTACTATCAGGAATTAAATGCACCGTATTATCCAGAAACCATCCAAGGCACAATTTGCACAATTTGACTTTTTGATGAATGCTACTTCATCGATAGTAAATTCTTAATTTGCTGGAAACACACAACTCAAAACATAAGTACAATATTTTTTGATTTTTTTTCTAGCCCTCAACTAATAAATACGCGAAAAAAAATATGTTACAAACGTCCATGAGGGTTGACAGTTTTCAGCAATTTTCACGTTAAAATTGTTTACATAGGTACATAAAAAAAAAATATTGCAGTAAAAATTCATGGTATTTGGATATGTTCGACTTTGATCTAGAAGAAGAATAAAACAATGTCGATGAAACCATCCAAGATGGTTGGATGTTTTCATTCTATATATATTTTTAATTTTGCTTTGCCTACTCAATAGTTACATAATATGTCCTGATCTTTTTTTTAAATTGGCTAATAAAGTTGACGTGGTGAAACCACGTTTCTCCTCTAGCCTGGCAAAAATAATCAATTATCAATCGTTTAATTTAATTAGTCTTAGGAAAAAAAAAAAAAATTCTGTGCGCACAAATATTTTTTATGGCTCCGACCTTTTATAATTTACCTGTCGTAAAACTAAAATGTAGTTAAAAGGTTTGAATCATAAAAAAACTGTCGCCAACCCGCTGGCCTTTGTAAAAAAGGGATTAAAGATATTTGCCGATGGTTCTTTATTATTATATAGCGCAAATAAAATTATTGCTAATTGAAATGTCTAGACGTTGAAAATTTTGGGGGTGGATACAAGCGCACCGTCAGCCAATGAAAAATGGTTTCGAGGGCGTGATCTTCAAGGAGAGAAACCGAATATAACGGGGAGACATCAGTTGGAAGGGGCACTATTTTCGGGAAATCAGTGGGATCGAGGAGTTGGAAGGAGCAGTCGGGAGAGATCAGGGGGATCGAGCAGTCGGGAGAAATCAGTTAGAAGGAGCATACCTACACCAGGTTTTAAGACTTAAGTGAGGAGAAGAGCGGGAGCTCTACACAGGGAGGAAGAAGATAGAAAAAAAAGGGGAGTTACTCATCCGGAGTATCCCACGCAGAAAACGCTGCGAGAAAAGCAGACCCACGCCGGGTCATAAGCCTTCAAATTAAGAGCTGAAGCTCTACTAGGAGAAGAAGAAAATAAGAAGCAAGAATCATCGCACGGCAGACCCGTCATAAGAAGAACCTCATCCCAGCATCCAACGGCGCAGCTTTTTCACAAAAGGATCACGGCCACCTCATCATCACGGCGCATCTTTTCCACCAAAGGTTAGAATAAGTTTAATTTAAGATAGGGTTAATTAATTTTAAGCTAATTTAAGATAGCAATTTAAGATTAGTTTAAGTTAAAGTCGCTTTCATATTATTTTGATATTTTTAATTAAATTAATTCAAGTATATTTTTTTGTGCTGAATTTTCATTCATCTCCCTACCCCTCCTTCTAATACTCCCAAGGTATATCAGCTTGATAAGGTGGGCGACGTCAAAGTCATTCAATATAATAAATAGTTATTTCTAAATAACTGGAGGCTCAATTTCAGTGGCTTTTTTTTAGTTAGAACAATAAAAAAAATTATTAAAAAATAACCTAAAATACAAACTAGCTTTGTTATTTTTTTAATGTGTCAAAAGTTCTTACGATGGCTATGCGACCCTAACGGACACGACCCAGGTGTGCCAGATGCGACAAATTTGTACAGGGAATCTGACGCTGTACCCAAAGGAAATTTAACCTTCGGCTAAACATTTATTATTTTTTTGTTTAAGAATAAATAATGTATCGTATAATATCACCCAAAGCGAAGCCTCTTTCAGAAAGTTTGTGTGTATTTTACGAAAATGGTACTACATATATAATTTTTACAAAAATTATTATTATTATTATTGCTCACATGACAACAAAACTTCTATATAAATGCTCGTAGAACTTAACCACTTAGGAAGATATCTCGAACGCTTAAATTATAATGCATTCGGTCACGCTGAGGGCTAGACGTCTCTCTGCGCTCGACTTTTTAAATAATATATTTTGGAATTAGTTTTTTTTTTAAGAAATATGTATTGAAAAAACATTTTTGTATATTTTTTAACTTCTTGCCTTTTAAAAACTGTTTTCATCCCAAAATCACATATTTATTTCGAAGAAAAACATTTTTTTCAATACGAACCGCCGTTTTAGGAAAAAAATTCAATCACGTCGAATGTTACCTAGGTTTAGAGATTATAAAGTCGCAATTCATCGTATTTTGGGCCATAACATTAATCATGATAATATTATACATCTGTACACATTAATTTTACCTACACAATATGTTGTTTCTTTTTCTAACAAAAGTTTTTTTTAGAGGGAACGAATTGAGGATAAAAATAATTAAAATGAAGTTTCAACACGCAGAACGTAAGAACGGAGAACAAGGAAGAATTGCCTCGCGAGGGACAATGGGGTATTGTGTATCAGTCATGGAAAAGGCTGTGGAAATTCTCGCATCCTGTGGACAATGAAGCCTCTTTTCAAACATCGCGATTTTCACATTAGAAAAAGTGAAAAATGCCGAGAATTTTCATATTTTCAACATGTCGTTGCTTGGAAATACTTCTCAAAACGTAAAGATAAATAAGTGCTTATATGGAGAGATGAAATATTAACATTTTGACATGTCAACATAGATAATGAGGAGTGTTTACGGGGCTCACGACCTTTCATATGCTGGATTAAGTTTATGCACGTGTAACATTCACCATTCTACCCATGATGGAAAACCAAACTTTTCAAAGGTTTGATTTTTTTGGTCCTTACCGAACTATTTTACATAGGTACTGAGAGACGTCTTAATATATGATTTTTTATGACGCTTATAAGTGTTACCATGAAATATTGTATAATATTTTAAAGAAAACACTTGTATTATGAATTTGAAGACTGGAAAATAGTGGTATTCACAGTTCCTTTAAAAATTGACTTTGTCACCAGAATCATACCAAATATTTATTTTATAAAATAAAATAAAATAATTTATTACTTTTTTAAGCATGTTAGTTAACATCCAAACCCGTAGATGGAAGCGTCTGAAGCGTCTTCCAAAAGTGGTAAAAACTGATGTTTTATTTAAAATTTTAATTTAAAGCAATCAAATATAAATTACATCGTTTAACAATGTGATACATTTTATGTCAAAATACTTTCAAAAGTAAAAATGTCTTTTTCTTAACGTTTCATCAAGTATAGTAGGAAATTTAAAGCAAACGTTAAGGACTTAAAGGTCCTATTTAAAAGAGAAATAAAAATTTGAATTCATCCCTTACCATGTATCTTTAAGGTAATTAGGATAACGGGGTTTGCGTTAAGAAAGAGAGCGATGTTAATCTGCTTACGAAATAGGACCCTTAAACTTTGTAAACAAGAAATACAATATTATTTTTACGATTTTTTCTTGGAAAATAACCGTTAAGTACTTTAATTAAGTCCGTAAGTAAAATGTCAGTACAAAGTGGGTTTGAATACAGTGAAACCTCTATGAATCGTTTTTAAAGGGACCTATTGAAATAAACTATGAATGCGGGATTAAGAAGTCAACACACAAGGAGATACGATCGAGTTAAGATACCGTCTTCCCAATCTGCCTAACCATTGGTAGGTTAAAATACAAGTTAAAGGTGTAAATAAATGCATTAATTTAAAATAAAATAAAAATACAATACTGGGGTGAACCAAAAAAAATATTCAAGTTTATTTGCATGCATTTGAAAATGAAGGTACAGTAATGCCCTTCCTGACTACGCGGGTATTTACACGATTGTTGTCATCAATGTGTCACCACATATCGCTCACTCCTTTCAAGAACGTCATAAATCAAAAAACTTCAGTAGAACGTTTTTAAAGTTTAGCAATATAATACAATGTATTAAAAATGAAAATCAAGCCACTTATTGAACTTTTTACTGTGCAACAGATCTTTTAAGGTAAAACCTGAATGTTTTTTCTCGATTCGAAAAATATTTACTATATTTCAAAAAATACTTAAACAATACCTTTTCATCAAAATGCAAAAACAACACTTTCTGCCCTGTAGCGGGTAAATATTAAGTTAAAAATATGCCGCTTTTGCTGGAATATAGTACATTTTCTGGACATTCCGAAAACATGCACAACTGAAAATTGACGATTTTCGATTTATGACGTTCTTGAAAGGAGTGAGCGATATCTTAAAACTTTCAAGTAGATTTTTTTCTCACCTGGTAAAGCTTGATGATGTGAGGATGGTCCAGTCTCTTCATTATATCAACTTCTCTGTATACTTTCTGTAGATTCCCAGCATCCAATTGGGATTTGTCAATGATCTTAATAGCTACCTGAAAAACAACAAAAACACACATGTTCAAAATGACGATCAATTATCAAAAGATATCGCAATTTGAAAACTTCAGGTGATCAAAATATGAGTGAAATTGCAATATTTTTAGTGTGTCCACATACTCGTTCACAAATCTGAATTATCTCTAATTAAAGGAATTATTTTACATATTATTTTTTGACATCTCAACATAGATGAAGAAGAATATGGAAGTCTGGGAATTGAAATTGAACTAAATATATATTTAATAATAATAATAATAAATCCCTTACCGCACCCCAATGGTGCATAGGGCACTGGTTCATATAAACGCAGTGTTATCTCGATCGATTACACATGAAGGAAAGGTGGTCAGCCCTCCACTTCAGGTACCAGTCCAGTGTAATATTGAATAAATATTAGAGTGAGAAAATCACTTATATTTATTAAACCCCCCTGGGAATCAATCCCTGGACCTCCAGAACGGTAGCCGAGCATGCTGACCATTACACTAAGGAGGCGGACAAAATAGAAGTTCCAAAAATTTTAGTAGTGTGCTTGTCAATCATGGGTAGAATTAGTGAATGTTACACGTTTGTAAAGTGATTACTTAAACCAGCCTATGATGTTCATAAGCCCCGTAAATGCCAAGACTTTCATATTCTTCTTCATCTTTGTTGAGATGTCAAAAAATTATATGAATCAAATTGTGCTCTTCAATGTTCATGGTTTATTTTCGGTTAGATATTTATGAAATAAATTATTACCCAATACGTGCGCAAAAAACACAATTGAAAGATTGTTGGGTTTTCCCAGGAAAGCTGAGCATAAATTACTTCTTATCAGTGGCGGTACTTCCCTAGAAGCCCAAAAGCCCTAACAACTCCAAATAAAAATTACTAAATCTAGACCAAATGATTAAAAATACATAATTTATGTATGGCTGTTTTGAAATTATCACGCGCTTATATGATTATTAAACACTATGCATGCCATTATATGGTGATGATTGGTATCTGAGGAAGATATTTTGTTACAGTGAACATTTTCTTTATTGAAAGGTGATGGCTATACCTTACAAAAGTTACATGTATGCATATTTTTATAATGATTACAATACATTGTTTATATTTATAATACTTTCTGGGTGCTTACTATACTGGGAATGATATGAGGTGAAGAAATTATAGGTACATCATGTATTCACAAATGTGAAAAATAATGGGCTTGCCTTACTGGTAAACCCTAGGCACGCCACTGCTACTTATAGTCATAACCTTTATTAGAATATAATATAAAAACGTTATACACCGTTCAAAATTGAATCGTGTAACGTGAAAAATAGGTTAAAATAAATAAGTATCTATTCCATCCAAATTGATCGGGTTTTTTTCTTTGTTTTGACTCGATTTACTAAAACAAACAAAAAAATTCCCTGATATATGTTTCATGATGTAAACACAAGAATATAGGTATAAAATAGATAATGGAGATGGTATAATAATAATAATAAGTAAAACCCTTACCGCACCCCAATGGTGCATAGGGCACTGCTTCATATAAACGCAGTGTTATCTCGATCGTTTTACACATGAAGGAAAGGTGATCAGCCCTCCACTTCAGGTACCAGTCCAGTGTAATATTGAATAAATATTAGATTGAAAAAAATACTAATATTTATTAAACCCCCCTGGGAATCGAACCCGGGACCTCCAGAACGGTAGCCGAGGATGCTGACCATTACACTACGGAGGCGGACATAATAATAATAATAATAATAATAAAAATATAAAATAAAATATTGAAGTAAATTTAAGAAACATAATCAAAGTAAATAATTACTTGGAAATGTATTGTAACTACGTGTTTATTTACGAGTATCATTTGAGTCATTGGACATACTTTTATGTGCGTCAATTTTCTTTGTAATAAATATCGATTACTGTGTGAAAAACATTTGTATTTTTCCTTGTTAAAAAATATTTACATATTTTTATTTTTTCCACGTGTGATGACAAAATAAAAAGAATATGAATTATTCTCTGTGTCAACTACTTTTTATATTATTTATTGATTCGGTATTAACTTTGTAGAATGACATGTTGATTATTTTTTTAAATTGAACACTATATTTATTAACCCCTTTTAATACTGTATTTCTTACCCCATTTCCTATATTTATTAACCTTTATATACCGCTAAATATATTTTTTCTACGTTAGATTTCATTTTTACCGGAAGATGAAATTATCTGTAAGTTTTCGAAACTAGTCGTATTTATTAATAAAACTCATGAAGTGGTAAATTCAAGTGTCGTTTCTTTTAAAATCACTATTTTTTTAGTTTTAAAAAGTCTTTATTGATTATTATTCTGCATAATTTTATTCAAATGTGATAAATAATTCTCAAGGATTCATTAGTATCCATTAAAATATTAAAACTCATTAAAAGTGAAAGTGTTGAAAACAGTGACGCCATTGAAAACTAAGAGATAATCAGGATTGGCTACACGTGAAAAATCACGTCCGCGCTGTCTCGGAAAATACCAAACAAACCTACATACTCATTTCATTTTTAAGTACATACTCACTCATTTTATTTTACACGGTACTTTGCGATCCAATAATACTCATACACCGTTTCAATTTGGCTTCCTTATTCACATATCCAACGTGATTTGTGTTATTGAAATATCAATTGAAGTAGGTCAGCAAAAATAAGCCGCCATTTTGTGAAAAAATGACAGCTCGGTGGGCGGGAAAACGCGTCCCAAATACAAAACAATGAATCTTTTTACCTGTCTTGCATACAATACAATGAATGGCTGCGTTGAATTGTCGATGAATTTCATTGAAAAATAGGAAAAGCGGTGTAACGTTTATGTAGAATTTTGTAGTAAATCAAATTATCAAATTTATTAGTACCTATCAACTAAATTGCGTAATGATGCAACATAAGGAAACATACTCGTATACGTTACATATTACTTGAAATGAAAAACACTTCATAGGTTTTCCTTATTATTTGAAATTTAAATTTAGTGAAATTCCTATATTCACGTTTCAGGCGCATTCAGCCCATACAACGTGAATGTTCCTTATCCCTTTGAAAATTATTTTAGTTTTTACAAACTTGGGTTTATTTTTGTTAGACTATTTTGTTTTTCGGTTATAATTCGGTTATGTTATGGTATATTTCATTCTTGGTTAGTAAATTCTTTGATATTTATTTATTTGATTATGTATCAGAATTAGATTTTTTTTAATACATATGATTTAAGGTTGAGATAAATAAATATATATATATATATATACTTTTTTTAACCCTTATCTGCACCCGATAGTGCATAGGTAACTGCATCATATAAACGCATTGTTTTCATGATCGCTAACACTTGACGGAAAGGTGATCAGCCTTCCGCTTCGGGTACAAGTCCAGGGTGATATTGAATAAATATTGTAGTGAAAAATCACGTTTATTTATTTGACCCCCCTGGGAATCGAACCGGGACCTCCAGTACGGTAGCTGATCACGTAGATTACACTACGGAGGCGAAAAAATAGTTTTTAATCCCTCTCAACATAAAATGGGTATCTTAACTCATTTATATTGAAATTTATTTCTTAAAAATACCCTTTTTTAAATATTAATGGCATTTTGCCAATGACGACAAGTAAGATAGAAAATATTACTTTCCTTTTTTATATCAAAATATCTATTCAAATCTTTTATTTAAATCCGCTTTTTGACATTTAGATTTTATTTTCGGCTTTGATCGTCTTCAAATCAAATTCTACTTTTTTCTTCAAATTAAATCCCTTTATTCTTAAATTCTAAAGTGAAAAATCCAGTTCAATACACTAAATCTTTTCATGAATGCTACCGTTATATTTTTTTTACATTAAGGTCTATTTTAAAATTGGAAAGAGACTTTATGCCTCTCTGTTCAATATCTATTTAAATAAAATATAAATTTTAGTTTGTTCACAATCTGAAATCTTCAAAACATATTCATTGATTGCTTTGAAATTTTCATAAAACGTTTCATTCGAATACGTGTGTTTTTACCTATCTTTATAAATAAATATGTAAATGTAAGGTGGTTAAAATTTTGATTTTCATATACAATATCTTATATTCCTGCGAAAAGTAGTTTTACCTGTGACAGGTAAAAACCAGCTTGACTAGCATTTTGTATGTTATTGTTATATTCAACAGGTGGCGCTGCCATTGAGGTAAAAACATACGTTTTGTGTCACAGGTTAAAAAAAAACTCATCACACATGTATATAAATACGCGTGTATATTAATAACATGTTGGGTCAAAATTTCTAAGCAATCGGTGATAGACTGAAGGAAATTTAAGATTTTGAACAAGTGAACATTTACGTTTTCATTTTAAAAAATTACTACAGCTAAAATAGATGTTATCTTTGTTCAATTGTAGTTAATACGAATTTCTCAACTGAAGGCGCCACCGTCAGCCATACATTGAAAATCTTTTAAATAACTACCATCAAGTGAAAGGAATCCATCAAAATTGCACATTTAAAACTTTCTCAACAATTAATGCAATACGCATGTTCAATAATGGACGAATGGTGACCGTTACACAAGTGTATAAAGTTATCAATTAAACCAACCAAATGTCAAGTCATAAGTCCTGGGATGCTCAGACTTCTATCTTTTTTTTGTATAAAAACGATGGTCGCTTCATCTTTAGTTGAGACACATAATAAATATACCGAAAAAATTCTGAAATTTTCCATCGGTTCATATTACGTTATGCTATTGTGATTCGTACTAGATAAATCTGGATTTAACAAGAGTGGTTTTATTCCTAATCAATCAATCGATCGGCTAATAGATAAAGAGCTATTATTAAGAAAAAATAGGTACTCATATTTTTAAACTTTATAAAATAAAACAACTTTTTTATTTTCTGTTTTTTTTTTATTTCAAGTTTAAAATGGACGTACTTTTACCTACAAATCGCTCGCTCCTTTCAACAACGTCATTAACAAAAAAACTTGATTTTTCAGGAGATCGTTTTTAAAGTTTAAAAATATAATATAATGTATTAAAAATAAAAATCAAGCAACTTTTTGAACTTTTTACTGTGCAACAGACCTTTTTAGGTAAAACCTGATTTTTTTTCTCCATTTGAAAAATATTTAGTTCATTCAAAAAAATAATTAAGCAAAACCTTTTCTTTAAAATGCAAAAACAAGACTTTCTCTACTGTAGTGGGTAAATATTAGTTATAAATATGCCTCTTTTGCTGGGATATAGTATATTTTCTGGGCATCCATAACTGAAAATTGAAAATTTTTCATATATGACGTTGTTGAAAGGAGTGAGCGAAATATAAAATATATTTTCATTAAATAATTTATCGTAAACTAATTGAAAAGACTGCCAAATGAGTTATTTTTCCTTAATTGATTCGGCAGTCACTTTGTGGTAAAAACTTTTCATTTTCAATAAAAATTTTACTCGGTAAATACCACCACACTAATTGGTTGAAAATTAATTATATTTTTTTTTATCAAAAGAAACAACGGCAGCAAAAAGTATTAGCCATTAATGTGGTAACGGTAATAAAATATCCAATATGAGTAATTTGAGAAAAATAAAACGATGTATTAAATAACATTTTACTTTTGTAATTAAAACCCTGCCAAAACAAATTTACCCACAGCGTTTGAAACATAATTAGTAAAAAGACAGCCAAAATATTTGCGATTTGATTTTCGAGAAAAAAATACATTTCATGGATTAATTTAATTGAAAATTTATTCCATTACAGTTACCTACTGAGTAATTTATTGATTTGGCGTTTAATTCGTATTTTAATTTGTGTATTAATTTTTTCAATCAAACACAGATTTATTGAGTCTATTTAGTTTTGAGTATTATACTAACAAAAACACATAAAAAAAATAATATTGTGACAATTGTTCCGCCTAGTTATGGCACACGACCTTATGTGTTGTTTGACGCCATTTTTTATTTCCAAATAAATTATTAATAAATCGAATATATCAAATAGAAACTGTATAAAATAAAACGAATGTATTAAGAAGGATGAAAGTACATTAATGCAGTCGAAATGCATGTGAAATGTATATGTAGCAGGGGCGTGCATTCCATATAGGCAGAAAAGCAGTGTCGATCCTCACTTATCCGCGTGACATATAAAAACCCAACCAGTACCTACCCTACCTTACTAAGTAGTACCTAGCTTACCTTACAACCAACCTCAACTGCCTACCTTAATTAATTCTCTGTGCATGATATGTAGTGTTAATTTAAATATATATTTGAAAAAATAATTTTTAAAACATTTTTATAAAATACAATATAACGTCCAATTTCCTTTGTTAAAAAACAATTTTATTTCTTAAACGTTTAATTTGATTCATAAGACGACCAATTTGGTTTGTAAAAAGTTTAACTTAGTTTGTAGAACATCAAATTTAGAGTGGAAAACCTGTAGCAATACGGGCCATTTTTCACAATACAAAATGGCGCCAGATACAGTAACTAGCGTCATAAGAACACCATCATTGATTTGAGACAGAAACATGGCTCGATTTGTGTACATTAGGTGATTTATACCTGTGGAATACGGTAAATATGTACATAATATAAATAACTGTTGTGTATACCCCACCTTAACGTGTATGCTCATTTATTATCATTTACTTACGTCAATTCAGCGACGTTCCAAAGGAATTTATCTGGCGATTTCGGCCGATTTACGTCACAGAGCATGTACACAATGTGTACTCAACGAATATCGGTACATATATACTTATGCTCTTTTGTTAGAAGGTTAAACATCTATTTTAGACCATGTTTTAAAATATCAGCGAAAATGTTGTAACATTTTGAGTGTGTCCAAATACTTGTTCACAAATCTGGATTATCTCCAATTATAGGAGTTATTTGATACAAGAGTTTCTGCTCGATAAAAAAATCTTCTCTTTATCTCACCAATAGATGTCTCTGGTGAAGTTCTAGTGATTCAAGAACAATAGTAAGAATAACAGTAACGTCACTTCACGACGAGTATCCGAAGGCGGTAAATAGAATTTTGTATTATTTATTTATATCTAAATTCAGTTTTCATATTTTCAAAAATAAGTTTTTTGATTTAATTTAATCCTACTGGTATTTTTATATAACGAACACATTTCGGACGGGTGTTTTTTTACGCTTGCGGACCGTTGTCAACGTGAATTAATGATTGTATACATATAGTTTACACCTCAACAAAGAGATTGGGATATAATATTCATATAAATTATTAAATAATTCCTTCTTTCCTTACTTTGAAACTTAGGCCGGCGCAGAAGGTAAAAATACCCCTCCCGTCCTTAAGCATCAATCGACCGAACGGGTAG
Organism: Brachycentrus maculatus; assembly: GCF_059751285.1. Taxonomy (NCBI): domain Eukaryota; kingdom Metazoa; phylum Arthropoda; class Insecta; order Trichoptera; family Brachycentridae; genus Brachycentrus; species Brachycentrus maculatus. Next base: position 676,489 of record NW_028280762.1, on the reverse strand, counting down.
AAATACCTTTCCCGTCCTTAAAGAGTTAAAATACAAGTAGATATGCAATTGATAATCATTGATGTATCCATGTAGGTAATTATTTTATGTAGTCAAAGACACAACTCTTATTTCTGTGCACGCATTGACGCTGTGATCGATTGTGTTTTTTGTACACATCTGTGAGATGACCATCTTTTGTCACCAGGCCATTCACCAATGTGATTATAGCTTTTTTGGTTATTATAACGCGTGTCGTTTCCTTTTCTTGATATCGTACATTAATCAATTTTTCCTCCCCCCAATGAGTCCGTTATATCGAGGTTTTACTGTATTTGTGAATACGCGCATGTGTGTTAGGATACGCACTGTATTCAGTAGACGGGAAGTATTCCTGATACATATAATTTAGTAATGACGCATGCGCCCCGAGTGCTAATCTAGACTATTTTTGCAGTCAGCGTGCGTCAGTAATCAGCCAATACTTCCTATCGTGGGTCAGTACTGAGTAACCGGATTCGAGATGAACAGCGTATACTAGCTACGCAGCCGCAGCGCCGAAATCACGAGAACTGTGTCATTTTACATGATTGAATCTTAAAGAATTTTTCATGTTATTTTTTGACATCTCAACATAGATGAAGAAGAATATGGAAGTCTGGGCATTTACGGGAAATAAGTCAGTAAGTAAGAAATAAGTAAGTAAGCCCCGTAAATGCCCAGACTTCTGTATTCTTCTTAATCTATGTTGAGATGTTAAAAAAAAATAATGTGAAAAATAACTCCTATAATTGGAGATAATCCAAATTTGTGAACAAGTATTTGGATACACTCAAAATGTTGTTCGTAAAGAATTGTTCACAACATTTTGAATATCGATCATTCGGTCATGTCGTTTTTAATTGCACGTCAAAAACAATTTTTATTCATACAGTTTTATAAATAAATATTGTAAAATGTGACTTATCGCGGGAAAAATCAGAGAGTGCACATAATTATAATTTTTAAAAAAATTATAAAACAAAAAATATATTAAAATGCCCACAAAAGGTTTGCTACCTTTAAATTAAATTAAAGACTTTTTGCAGGATAAAACTCAAAACGAAAAGTCAGAATAATAAAAAGTCAACTAATTAGAATATTCAAATTGAATATTCAACCACTGTGCATGCGGTGGGGTGGAAAAAACTTTAATTTTCTTTTGTCTCGGCAACTAGTTACGCTTTATAATTGGATAGTTTCGCTCTTTTACAATACTACGCTCTCCTGGGAATTGAATTTTATAAAACGTGAAAATCAAATTGTTAATAAGAAGTTTAATTAAGTAAAGACCTACGTTAAAAGGTTTTATTGTACTCCGTAAAAGTAGGACGTTATTTTGTAGTAAATTTAGTTAGTTATCCTTCAGTACAAACGAGAAATATATTCTTAGTGAGTCATAATTGACTCATTTTAGAACAGATAGTAAAATTTGCAGTTACGGATCTAATAAAATGTCAGTTAAAATTTCAAGCTGCTGAAAACATCGTAATACCAAGAACTAGCACAAAATGTATTTTCACCTGTTAATGAGAACATCTGTAGTTCTCGAAACTAGTCATGTAACAAGCTCAAAGTGGTATTTTACAAGTCGCTCACTCCTTCCAACAACGTCATATATCAAAACTCGCCAATGTTCAGTTATGCATGTTTTCGGAATGCCAAGAAAATGTACTATATCCCAGCAAAAGGGGCATATTTTAAACTTAATATTTACCCGCTACAGGGCAAAAAGTCTGTTTTTGCATTTTGAAGAAAAGGTATTGTTTAATAATTTTTTTAAATATACTAAATATTTTTCAAATGAAGAAAAAACATTCAGGTTTTACCTAAAAAGATCTGTTGCACAGTAAAAAGTTCAAAAAGTGGCTTGATATTTATTTTTAATACATTTTATTATATTCTTAAACTTAAAAAACGATCTCCTGAAAAATCAAGTTTTTTTATTTATGACGTTGTTGAAAGGAGTGACCGAAGTGTTATGCATTTAGATTTCAATTCCATGAAGAAGTGTATTATGGTTTAAAAGTTTTGGCATTTTCAAGGGGTACGAACTTTCATGGACCGGTTTAAGTGATCACTTTATACGCTCTACAAAATCCACTATTCTACCCATAAGTGACAACCATATATTAAATTTCAGTTACAAGTGCTTTAATTCATACATATTGTCGCCTTCAGAGTTTATTATAAAAAAGTTTCCTGTTGTCACTTGCGGCAAATGTATACAACTTTTAGAAATTTTAGTAACGTAGTTAAATATAATTATAATATAATGATTTTATAGGTGTCGTCATTTCATTTCGTTTTTTAATTCTATCCTTCAAGTCTAGTCAATATCTGGCGACGATAATTACCTAGAGTGTGTGATGACAAATTATTATAAAACCAAATTCGAGACAGCTCTACGTGTCACCATCTTGAACCAAACAGAAGTAAAGCAAACAACACAAGGAAAATAGCAATTTGTCGCACAGAAATACTTGGAAATATATTTTTTTTCGTTTCGTAAAACATGATAAACTATCATTTTGAAAACGTTACGTTATCTTCGATTATTAGATTTATATTATCCACTGACACTTCGTGATGGAATTGCATTTTTAATATATTATTAGATTAAAACCAATATTTTTAGCTTTTCCACTTTATTTTTATTTGACCAGCGACCGGGTTTCGTCGTTACAGACATCATCAGACTGGTGGGAGGCTATACAAATTGTTATGTTATAAATATAAAAGAAGGCAGGAGTTGATAACCATGATTTGATATAATTTTATTGAGAAATTAATTTAATTTGAGTGAATTTAAGTATTGTATGATATTTAAAATATTTTTTATAAAGGTTTTTTTGTATTGAGAGCACGATTTTATATAAGGTTATAATAGATTTGCATTTTTTGTAATTGGATTTAAATTATTTAACGAAGTATCAGGAAATGCTGGTTGACGGCTCCTTCCACTACGCTGCGGTTGTCCGGGGGGGGGGGGGTTATCTTCGATTCTAAAGGATATGCGGTACAGAACTACGATAACATCCGAGACAAATTAAGATTTTATCTAGATAATAAAGAGTGTAATATCAACAAAGAGCTCACGCATTCGTGTAAGCCTGGATGTAGCAAAAATCAATAGTAAGGTCTCTACCTTTAGGCAATAAGGCGCGTAAAACGCAGAGAACCTGAACATATTGTGAACCAGGCAATTGCCATGGATCTTCCTCAAGAGACATCTAGAGGAAAACCAAATAATTCATGGATGCTACAGAAAGATAACACGATTTGTAGGCATGGCCTAGGTGACGCTGTCCATGATAGAAGGACTTACAACCTGAGGACGAGGAGATCTGACTCAAACAATCTACAAAAACGGTAAACTAGGATGAAGCCAGGAAGAAGAAGATTTGGGTGATACTAGGATCGAGGGAGTAAGGATAAAAAGGAGGTAATATTTTTAACAGGATCAAAGAATACCACCATTTGTCATCATACCGAGAGATCCAATAAACATTAATCATGCGCAGTGAGCAAGAGATATTTATGATTAAAAATCTGTATTCATAAATATATAATATTGTGTGCATAGGTGTTCAATTGAAATCGTTATGTCAACAATATGAAATGTATTTATTGAATGCATGCGCCGTGAATCACCCGTAGGTCGTAAAATAAATTATAAAACAAAAAGCCAATAACCCGACACAAAACATACGATATTTTCAATCGCTTTAAGAATAGATTTGGATCGTTCTTGAACGACCAGATCTTAATGACCCGCTCTTTTACGTTACTTAAATAAATGTATCTCAATGGCGAGTGAATATGAAGCACTAACTCTAAGTTCGCTTTAATCTTTATAAGTACTTATTATACATAAAATATAATTTTTCGTTTGTAATTCAACAATTGCTTTGAAATTTTGACACAACGTGCCTTCGAATACGCAAATGTTTAACATGTCAGGTAAAACTTTTTTAAAACAATTGTTTTGACCTCAATGGCAGCGCCATCTATTGAGAGTGACAGCAACACATATGTTACACTTAGGATTTCTCATGACAGACAGCGTGCTTCTTGACAAGTGCTGTCACTTGATTGCAATGTGGTTTCAAAGAATTTTTATATTTTCATTGCCTTCCAAACGTGTGCTTCCTATTTTATTTCTTTTACGTTTAACCAGACTTAACCACAGCAATACGTAACCGGGCACAGCTAGTTTATAATAATATAAACGACACCATCAAATCTAAATGTAGACATATTATTTTATAAAATAGAAAATCGAAGCATCAAAGCCATTATTTCGAAATAGCATTTTCCGAGATGTGATAGTCTTCAGTTGGGGATTGGATAGGATGTGCACGATCCCATATTGACAAATGCAGAGTATATTAAATTCTGATTGACCGCACTGATTGATGACAACTAAGTAGGTAGGTACTTGGTTACTTCCAACTCGTGTGACGCACTGTGTCACGTGCATCGGCTGTGGACATTAGGGGGACGAGGCGCGGGGTGACCACACGGTAGGGACATATTTAGAGACAATAAAGGATTAAGGTGGAGACTGACCGGAGCATTTCATCGTAACGTAACACGTTACGATGCGAGCATTCAGGCGGTCAGTACACCGAATCGAGCGCTTCATCCATAGTTTCGGATGCTCGCTGATGCTCGCCGCGAGCGATGTTACGACGTTATGTTACGACGAAATGCTCCGGTCAGTCTCCACCTTTAAAAATACGTAATCTTCATTGAAATATAAGTAAATCGGAATAGAGCTAATACCTTTTGGCATTACACAACATATGAGATTACTAATACAATGCTTCAAATAATGTTTAATACAACTAACAGCAACACCAAACCGATTTTTAACAAAGAAATTCATCATTTTAATAAACGACGACACAATAAAATACGTGTGGTGCCGATAAACACAACTAAGTTTGAAGTAAGGTCCTTGTAATATATTGCCTACACCCAAATTAACCAGCTGCCTGACATGTAAAATAGAACCCGGTCGGGGATCCAAAATGAATGAACTGAAAAAATACTGTATGGAAAGATATTTGTGTAAGTGATTAGTTATATTTTCTCATTTTTTCCTTTAAACATGCTTCTTACAAAAAAAAATTAACATGCCTTTTTACTGTGTCTTTTATTGCTTTATATTTTACATTCTGCCCTGTTTTTTCTTACTTGTTTTTCAGTCTTGGCAACCTTATTCCCATGTTCCATAATGAGTAATGGAAATTACTCATCGGCAATATTATACTTGTCTGTGACTTATGTATGTAATATATTTAAAAGAAATAAATAAATAAGAACAGTATAAAAATAACCACATGTATATATTTTGATTATTTTACATCACCAAACGATGAAGGAACGACAGTTTTCATCATCAAACAATCAAATTGAAAATTTTTCTAGTAAATTCTAGCAAATTAACAATATTAAACATTTTGTACGTTTAATGATGAATATTATGAGGATTTGATTTGTTCAACTCGACACTGTCGGCGCAGAGATCATTCAACATTGTCAGTCGACATAGGACTGGATATTGTTCGGAAACGATCTCAAGAAAAGGAGATGACACACGGCATAGTAATCCAGAAAAACGCTATCATCACATCGGTGAGTAGCCTGAGGACAAAGGATGGTCATCTGACAGACGTGTACAAAAAAGACAATTGATCACAGCGTCAGTGCGTGCACAGAAATGAGAGATGTGTCTGTGGCTACATAAAAAGTAACTAACTAAACTAACTAACCATCAAGCCGCTTCCCCGCAGGGGTAGGCAGAGAGAATCGAACGCCACACCACTCTGTCTTTGCAAACATTCTTTGCCTCTTCTACATTCATGCATCTCCTCATACATACCCGACGATTATTACGACTCCTGACCCGGCCGCTTTCAAGTATTTGACATACCTGATTGTGCCAAGTTTTCCTCGGTCGTCCTCTGCTTCTTTTTCCAACTACATTCGCTCCATAAATTTGTTTAACCGTTCTTTCTTCACTCATACGCTCCACATGTCCAAACCATCTCAACACACCTTTCTTAATTTTATCGATAATGCTTATCTCAGCCTTACATTTTTTCCTTATTTCATCATTCGAACACCTATCAAACATCGTTTTGCCACACATTCGTCTGAGGGATCGCATTTCGACTGCATTCAGTCTGCTTTCATCCTTCTTTTGCCAACTCCATGCTTCGCTTCCATACATAAAAAGTACCTACATGGATATACCAATGATTATTTATCAATTGCATATATACTCGTATTTTAATAAAACTCAACATGAGAGTACGCATCTGAATGCAGAAGTATCAAAACTGCATAAAAGGACATTTTACAGGACATCCATTTACAATGAAAACAATCATTCACGTTTTCATTTATTGGGCAATAAACTTATTTAAAAATGTTGACATTTAACATTTGAATGAATGTTCTCTCAATAATTGAGTAGTATTTTCTATTAAATATATAGATTTATAATGTAAAAATAACTTCACAAAATTTTCAGTGTGTCCAAATACTTGTTCACAAATCTAGGTTTCTCCACTTACGAGTTATTTTTATATTTTATACATTTCTACATAGATGAAGAATAGTTTAAAAGACTGGTTATTTACAGGGCTTATGACCTATCATAGGTTGGTTAAGTGATCACTTTACACACGTGAAACATTCACCATTCTACCCATTTCACTCAGATTCCATATTCCTCTTCATCTTTGTTGGGATGTCAAAATTATCAAATTAAACAAATTAAGGAGAGTGAGTGCTGGGAACAAACTGAATGGTGCATTCTGTACAGTTCTGTAGTCAGTTCTGTAATAGCAAATAAAACACATATTTTTAAACTTACAAAATTAAAAAACTTTTTTTTAACCACTTTTTTATTATTAGTAAACTTTAACCTACCGATTTCGACAAGAACCTTGTCATCATCAGGGTTAATGAAAGTCTCAAACATTAAAAACATAAAAATATTCTTACCGAAAACTTCCACACAATCCTATTTTTATACGGAGTATGTGGAAGTCTTTGGTAAGAGTTTTTTAATGTTTTTAATTTTTTAGAATTTAATAAACCCCGATGATGACAAGGTTCTTGTCGAAACCGGTAGGTTAAAGTGTACTAATAATAAAAAGTGGTTAAAACAAAGTTGTTTAATTTGGTAAAATTTATAAAATGTGCCACAAAGTATCTGCAAAAAACATTCAAGAAAACAAATATTTAGATGTCTTCTTTGTAAGTTACAATATTTGTGAAGATTGGTATGTTTTTTTCATGGTCAGTCTCTACTAGTCTCTTCAACTCGGCGAACCCGCTACAACGCATGTCGGAGATAATTTGGTCCATGTAGGTTAAGCCGGTCGTCCTCTGTAGTTTGTGCCTTCGCACATCTCTTCCACAATCGTAAGAAGCAGGCCTGGGTATCTTATATTATGGTCTATCCATTTGGCTCGCTGTTGTAGTACTTTATTAAGTAAGCATCTAGACTCCCCAGCCCTGCTTAATACCTCGTTGTTCCCTACATGTTCCGACCGATGAATCACCAGCATGCGCCTGTAGCACCACACCTCAAACGCCTCCAGCCGCCCTCTATTTGCCTGCCCGATAGTCCATTTCTCGCTTCCATACTAGAGATTTAATTTAATTACGGTTTTTCTAATATTGAAACGAATATTATTTGAAAACTCTTATTATTCTTCATCGTTCACTTTGTGTAATACCACTTTAATAAACACTAATTCGTGACTATCCGTTTCGGAATAATCATTCCATCATCAGGTCATTAAAATGAAACTGTTATGGTCTGATATTAAAACAAAAAAAAGTGTTATTTTATTTATTGTTTCGGCATTAACTTTGTGGTAATAAATGTTACAATGATTAAAGAAAACACTTGTTTTTTACCACTTGAGTTAAACTCAAGTGGTAAAAAACAAGTGTTTTCTTTAATCATTGTAAAAAAAGTGTTATTAAAGTGTTATCAATTAGTTAAAACAACTTTGTTTTAACCACTTTTTATTGGTAAACTTTTTCCAACCGGTTTCAACAAGAACCTTGTCATCATCAGGGTTTATGTACTAATTCTAAAACATTGAAATACTCATAGCAAGGTTATAGATAATTTACTCTTCACTTTCACTTTAGTTTTTTTTAATTCTCATTAAATGCTTTTCTTGTTAGTTTTATCTCTAAGTATTTCTGATTTTAATCGACAATCCTGAATAATTTTGCTGCCGAAATAAACAAAATTCATTCAAATCAAGTCAGCAGTCCTGTAAATGGTATTAAAAAACGCAAAGTAAATAATTTCTTCTGACTGAACTTCTTACGGTAAAGTAAACGAATAAACAATTTTATTATATAAATATCCTGGCAAGGATCGCGTCTGGGTTTCTCTCGAGTCTTGTTCAAATATTGATGAAGAGAGAACAAATAAAATAAAATAAAAGCTAGGGCTATTTTTCACGAGACAAAAACAGTAAGTAGGTAGGTATGTGCCAATTCGAAAACAAGCTGGGAAACTCGTTACATAACGTTATCCGACGGTCGAGAGTGACGTCAGCGGTAAAAGAAATCTCTCTTAGGCACGCAATCATTTGCTGGGTGAGTGAATTTGAGTGTCAATAGAAACCGCTTTGTAGTAGGTCAAACTCGATTTTAATATCATATGATAATAATTCAATTCGTTGATAACCGACCCTATTCAATATGGTGGAATTAATACATAACTGATATATCGCTCACTCCTTTCAAGAACGTCATAAATCAAAAACTTGATTCAGGAGAATGTTTTTAAAGTTTAAAAATATAATACAATCTATTAAAAACAAATATCAAGCCACTTATTGAAATTTTTACTGTGCAACAGATCTTTTTAGGTAAAACGTGAAGGTTTTTTCTCCATTTGAAAAATATTAAGTATATTTAAAAAAAAATACTTAAACAATACATTTTCTTCAAAATGTAAAAACAACACTTTCTGTCCTGTAGCAGGTAAATATTAAGATAAAAATATGCCGCTTTTGCTGGGATAAAGTACATTTTCTGGGCATTCCGAAAACATGCACAAGTGAAAATTGACGAATTTTGATTTATGACGTTCTTGAAAGGAGTGAGCGATATGTATAATAAAATGATAATTTTACAGTTTTTTTAATTACCTAACGTCTAAGAGACTCTAATCTAACTACGGCTCATGCAACACCGCTTATCATGACCCTACTCGGGCTTCAACTTTTTAAGTTTTATAGCCTATGCCTACTTGTGAGTGGACTTACTCTTAACGTTTAAAGTTACTATAATTTCATGTAATTCATGAGTGAAAATTCTAGGCAAAACACTCGCGATATTAATTTTACAGTTTTTTTCCACATTTATTTTATATGACCAGTGACTAAGTTTCCTCGATACTGACATCATCAAACTGGTGAGAGGCTAGAAAAATGTTATACATATCGCTCACTCCTTTCAACAACGTCATATATCAAAAAACTTGATTTTTCAGGAGATCGTTTTTAAAGTTTAAAAATATAATACAATGTATTAAAAATAAATATCAAGCCAGTTATTGAACTTTTTAATGTGCAACAGATCTTTTTATGTAAAAACTAAATGTTTTTTCTCCATTTGAAAAATACTTGGTATATTTAAAAAAATAACTAAACGATACCTTTTCTTCAAAATGCAAAAACAACACTTTCTGCCCTGTAGCTGGAAAATATTAAGTTAAAAATATGCCTCTTTTGCTGGGATACAGTACATTTTCTGGGCATTACGAAAACATGCACAACTGAAAATTGTCGATTTTTGATTTATGGCGTTCTTAAAAGGAGTGAGCGACATCAAAATATACTAAGGTAAAAAATATAACTTTATTTCCATATTTTAAGAACAAAACCATCGAATTATTTTTAATAGATTTATCAACACACTTATTTAAAATGTTGGCATTATTTTTCAATGACTCTAACTAACTAACTAACTAACCATCACGCCGCTTCCCCGCAGGGGTAGGCAGAGAGAATAGAGCGCCACACCACTCTGTCCTTGCAAACATTCTTCGCCTCTTCCACGTTCATGCATCTCCTCATACATACCCGCCGATTGTTACGACTCCTAACCTAACCTTTTTTTTTTTCAATGACTCTATTTAGCCATATCTGTTAGATTCATATAGAATTAATACAAGATCTAAATCTTGTATGGGTAATTAGGTGTCATATGCGTAGACTATGATCGATACTTGTAATGAACTCGAATATAATAATTTATATCAGTAATACCTGTAATTTAGATATAAGCGTCGGCAATTGGAAATAATACACGGGGTCTAAATTTAATCGTGTAATCATCATTATGTCGTTCAAATATCGATTCTTGTATAATATACGTAAGATTCAAAGATCGATATTGTTGATATAAATAGAATAAGGCGTAAGTCTAAAACCTATATTTATACTAAATACATATACTGTATAATGTTAGTGCCCATTTAGATTTTTTCACGGTTTTTTTTATTTAATATTTTGTCCGCCTCCAATGTGTAATGGTCACCACGTTCGGCTACCGTTCTGGAGGTCCCAGGTTTGATTCCCAGGGAGGGAGTCAAATAAATATACGTGATTTTTTCACTATAATATTTATTCAATATTACCCTGGACTGGTACCTGAATCGGAGGGCTGATCACCTTTCCTTCATGTGTTAACGATCAAGATAACACTGCGTTTAAACTATGCAGTGCCCTATGCACCATTGGGTGCGGACAAGGGTTTGATAATGATGATAATGTATATTAGAAATTTATAAAAAGTCGTAAGTTAGCAATATTGTCACACTTAGTTGGATAACTGTGATTAATATCACCAAAATGTCGTTTTTCTCTTTTTGTCACATATTCAGACCCGAAGCAATCTTGGCGAAAGAGGGTGGGATATATCAGAATGTGTAAAATCAATCCTTTTAAAGCGACTTAAAGGATTCAGCGCGGAGGATGGCAAATAAATTTTTCAGATAATCGATTTTCCGCCGAACGAATTCGTTTCGAAATATGCTTAGTATGTACATGCGTAGGTAGGACTATGCAGTATAATAGATCAATTAAATGTCACAATAATATCCGATTGATTCTCCTCGGTCATTGATTCGTGCCCAAATACAAAATCCGAATAGCCTTCCTGCCAGTTCCGAAATACCTAGACAATCTGGATTTCAATAGGAAAATGGACTTTTCCAATAGAAAAATTTCGATGACGTGAATAACTTGTTCTTGTTATGATTTTTTTTTGACATCTCAACATATCGTAGTCGTACAGGAGAAAGAGACCAACTAACAAAACTTTAAATATTCAGGAGGGCCATTTAAGTCACTTTTACTTGGAAAGAAAATAAACATCAATGAAGTTTTATAAAATATAACAACTTTGTTTTTATATTATTTTTTGACATCTCATCAAAGATGAAGAAAATGGAAGTCTGGGCATTTACGGGGCTTACGACCGTCATAGGCTGGTTTAAGTGATCACTTTACACACGTGTAACATTCACCAATTCTACCCATTATTGACAACCACACTACTCAAATTCTTGGTAGTTCTATATATATGAACCAATTTAGAAACCTTGTTCATGAATCACTAGAACTTCACTAGAGACATCTATTGGTGAGATGTAAAGAAGCTTTTTATTAAGCAGAAACTCTTATATTAGTATGTGAGATCCGAATCCTGGATTATAATCACACACATGAGAAACGCCAGAAAATACCATTTTCATTTTTATTATTAAGCTTATAATTTGACCAGATAATTTATTTACAACCTTTTAGTGTGTCCAAATACTTGTTCACAAAATCTGGATTATCTCCAATTACAGGAGTTATTTTCATATTATTTTTTGACATCTCATCAAAGATGAAGAATATGGAAGTCTGGGCATTTACTTTGTTTTTAACAATTTTTTTAATGGTACATTTTTTCTCCAACCGGTTTCGACAAGAACCTTGTCATCATGGGTTTAACATGTACTAATTCTAAAGCATTGAAATATTCATAGTTAGGTGACTATGAATATACTCACCTTACTATGAATATTTCAATGTTTTAGAATTAGTACATGTTGAACCCTGATAATGATAAGGCTCTTGTCGAAAGCGGTTGGAAAAAAATGTACCAATAAAAAAGTGGTTAAAAATAAATTTGTTTTATTTTATAAAGTTTATAAAATGTGCCACAAAGTATCTGCGAAAAACATTAAAGAAAATCAATTAAGTTAGTCATATTTAACAAATCAATATATTATATTTGTATATATTATTTAACATGCTAGAAGACGCCTGAAAACATGTTTATGCAGCTTATAACATATATAATAAAACAACAACTAAGGTAAGTGGCTATAATACTGACCTAGCCCCTATTACTGACCTATTTCAAAGTAACAACAGATAATAAGACACTGGTTCAATTATTACTAATTTTTAATATTGCCAACACTGCAGCGAATATGTTTATGCAGCTTATAACATATATAATAAAACAACAACTAAGTATATAGTTCATTAGACTGGCGATGTTGGTAATGACAAAACCCGGTCACAGGTCAAATAAAATATATTTGGAAATACCTATAAACTTTTTTTTATGGACATAAATTGTTTACATTTATTTATATCAAAATTTTTAAAATATTTAAAATTATTTTTTCCAGAAACCTTATGTGTCTTGTCGGTGGAGTTCTTTGAATACATTTTTTTATTGTTTTTAACAATTTTACTAGTTTATTTTATTCACATCATATTTTATTTTTGATCAAAATTAAATATCCAATCGAAAATCACAAATAAAAATAAAAACAAAAACCAGGGTTTTTATTACAGGCCATAAAAGTTTTGCTTTTTTTTGCAAAACATCCATATCTAAATAATAAAAACTGTACTCGACTTGTCTTACCTTGGGGTTTTTATGCTGTGTGCGTAAGCATGTACGCAAATATGTTGACTACACTAGCGCAATTACCTTAATCTTAAAGCAATCAAATGCGATAGCAAAAATATCTAAAGCAATAACAATAAAGATATAACGCAAAATCAAGTCGATTGAATGGGCTGCGATTCGATCAGGAATATTGACGTGGATGATGACTGTGAAAAGGCAAAGAAAACATATCCAATCCGAAGCGAATTAAACGAGATCTAACGAATTTTAACCAACTAAAGAGGAAATTTCTTCTTCGTACAGTCGTATAGTGCGATAATTTTTTGACGTTTAAAAAATAATAGAAATTAAGTATAAAGAATTTTAGTAGTATATACATATTGTCCGCCTCCGTAGTGTAATGGTCAGCACGCTCGGCTACCGTTCTGGAGGTCCTGGGTTCGATTCCCAGGGGGGGTCAAATAAATATAAGTGATTTTTTCACTATAATATTTATTCAATATTACCCTGGACTGGTACCTGAAGCGGAGGGCTGATCACCTTTCCTTCATGTGTAAACGATCGAGATAACACTGCGTTTATATGAAGCAGTGCCCTATGCACCATTGGGGTGCGGATAAGGGTTTTATTTTATTATATATACATATATATAAAAAAAATTATCATACCCGCACTCTTTTATACATGGCTCCGAATGCTGGACGATGCATCACACCTAGTCAAGGCAACTAGAAACTGCTGAAATGCAAATGCTTAGGTGGTCAGCTGAGAAACCATAGAGACAAAATAAAGTTCACATATTCGTGGAAGCCTGGGTGTAACATACATCAGTAGTAAGGTAGAGGCAAGGCAATTGGTATGGTACACATAGGACGCAGAGAACCTGATAGTATTGTGAACCAGACGATCACCGTGGATCTTCCTCGAAAGTCATCTAGAGGAAGACCAAAGAATTCACGGTGCCGCAGAAATGTCTTTCACCATCGTGTAAATTTTTTTTTCCAATTAAAAATATTTCCATTTTTCTCCTTTCTTCAGTTGGTGTGACATGTTTTCCTGTTAAAACACGTCTAAAATAAACAACAAAAACATTAAGCTATAAAGGAAACGATTTAAATGAAAAATCAGTTTATTTCCATATAAAATACATAATATACACTTTAAGGAGCGATTTTTTTTAAATTTACGCCTAAAATAAATTTCCAAATTTCAATGAAAAACAAAAACTTCTTAGCACACTACAGCTGTCCAAACTTAAAACACAGTAAGGGACATTTTTTTGCAGTACGTTTTTTTTTGCATTTCTGGACTACTTAGTTCAAAGATACAAAAAAACGTACTACAAAAAAAATGTCCCTTACTGTGTTTTGAGTTTGGACAGCCGACTAGGTACGTGTGTAGTTGAGAGAGACACTGACCCTGGTATTCCAGGGTCATTGGTCCTATTGGTCGGAGCTGGATGCTTGCAATTAAGTTGTAAGGGTGGAGGAAGCGATAAGGTGCATTTGTCGTAAATTTTATGACAACGCGCCCGCTGGTAGGTTAAACAAGACAAGGTAGACGACTCAATATCATTTCGGAAATAAATTTTGCTGCGTTATTTCCAGCCGTTGCATTCTCAGACTGATAAAGTGCAGTACATATATCTTTTGCAATAATGCGCCGAGTGCGTAAAAATTCTAAGTTATAGGGACAGATAGACGTCTGAGAACGCGCAAGGACTTTAGAATGCACCATTAAACAAACAGAGACGCGAATAATTACTGCAGTGGAATCGGATTGGTAGGGAAAATTGTAACAACAAGGATATAAAATAAGTCAACGCGCTATAATAACTTGACGTGTAAAATAATAATGCATAAACACATAATGAATGAAAGAGGAATAAAATGAGATTTCGCGACAGCATTATTCTAACTTCATCCAGGCTACAATGAAAATATTATGGTCGATGGATCATTCTAATGATGTATTATTATTGGCTAATGAATTAATATAAAAAATCTCGAGACTATCAGTAACATTCTTATTGAAATCTGTAGAGAAGTACGGGAGATATGAAGGTTTAAACTTTAGATATTTTAATAAAACGAAAAACGGACACCGCTATACGTCATCGGGTGTGTTATGGGGCGTATCCCTTTATGTATCTGCTTTATAGAGCTGTAAAGGTAGTAGTGTGGATTCGTTTCTGTGACGTCATGCGTTACCAACTTACGAAAACAACGTTTTTAATAAGGCGATTGTGCAAAAAAAAAAGATAAATGAAAATATTGATTATATCTGATGTTATGAACACAAAACGAGTCTTACACAATACTTTATAGGTTGAGTATGTGTTAAATTAGATATTCATCTTAAATGATAATACCCCATTCTCGGAAGAGCGGAGGAAAAATCTGTTTACACTTATGAAGAAAATAAAACTGACTAATTTACCATCACAGTGATTGAATTGGGGAAAAGGAGATACTGGAACTGATCGAGCAAAGAAATGCGTTTTTAGTTTTTTTTTCTAAAGATCATCTCACTCTCACTATATCTGACTACTGATGGAAGAGCATCCCACACCATCGGACCCGCAACAGCAAAAGCACGCTCGCCAAAATTAGTGCGCTGATTGCGAGCTGGTAAGATTACTTAGCTCATAGCAGTTGTAGTAGCCGATCGAAGAGTGAGACGTCTATAAAGAAATTCGTTTTGTATGGAATACTCGATATTTTTTTTAATTAGAAATGTCCAGTTTAAACGTGTAATAATTTTTGCAACAATATTAAAGCAATAAAATCAAATAAATTTCTAAATAAAATAAAATAAATACATAAATTTATTAAAATCTTTTTTAAAAAATCCGTCGCTGAGATCGATTGAAGAGAGATTAAAAATTATCACAGTTTGATTAGTTTTGCGATAAACTGCACACCGCCGGGTGGCATAGATAAATTGTAACGATCAATCTGCCGGTTATAGTCAATCGGTCACTGAACAAACGGGCGCATTGTATTACGAGTGTGTGAATTGGCCGAAGATCACACGGCTTCGGAGTCGATTGACGTCACTAGCCGCGTATGACGTCACTGATTCGTTACTTTTATCTATTCAATTTTCTGTCCAGTTTTTCAATGCCATCCCAACAATAGGCCTGTAATTGCGATAACAATTAAACAACGCTATTTATTGTTCCAATCGTGTATTTCATTTACCTACCTACCTACCTATACACAATTTCTTCTTCCTCTTCTAATCTCCATCCGTATCCAATGGTGCAAAGGGCACACGGGTTATCTTAATCGATAATTACGTGAAGACAAGGTAAGATGATCAGTCCTCCACTTCTTAAAAAAAACGTTCTTAAATAACTGACTAACTAACCAGCTCGCCTTTTTACCGCAGAGGTAACCAGAAAGAACAGAACGCCAAACTAATGTGCCATTGCAAATAATCTTCACCTTCTCCACATTCATGTATCTATACCCGCCGATTATTTCGACTTCTGACC